>NC_059102.1:137268383-137570414 GCF_020740685.1 Jaculus jaculus
GAAATAAAAAATGAAACTGAAAAATTTCTAGAATTGAAAGAAAATGAGAACATATCATATCAAAACTTATAGGAACAACAACAACAACACAAAAAAAAACTTATAGGAACACAATAAAGGCAGTCCTTAGTGGAAAATTCATAGCATTAAATGCCTCCATAACAAAGACAAAGAGATCCCAAATCAATAACCTAACCATCATCTAAAGGCATTGGAAAAACAAGAAAAATCTAACCCAAAAAGCTTCAAATGGAAAGAAATGATCAAGATCAGATCAGAAATTAATGCATGAGAAACTAAGAAAACAATTAAGAACATTGATGAAACAAAGAGCTGGTTCTTAGAAAAAATAAACAACGTTGATAAATATCTGGCGAATTTGTTCAAGCAAAAAAAAAATAGGTGCCTGAACCTAGCAAAATTAGAAATGAAAAAGGTGAGATCACAACAGACATAAGTGAAATTGGAAGAATCATCAGTACTTACTTCCAGAACTTCTACTTCACAAAACTGGATAATCTGGAAGAAATGGATAATACCACCTACCACATAACACCTGCCCAAACTAAATACAAAGGAGATCAATCACCTAAACAGACCTATCACACTCATCAAGATTGAAAAGTTAACAAAAAAAAACCTCCTTAAAAAGAAGACTCATGAACCAGATGGTTTCTCAGCCTAATTCAATCAAACCTTCAGGGAAAAACTGAAACTAATTTTTCTCAAACTGTGCCACATAATCAGAGAACATGGAAATTTCCCCAACTCCTTTTATGAAGCCAGTATCATTCTAATAACAAAACCAGACAAAGATGCAACAAGAAAACTATAGGCCTATATACCTGATAAACTTAGATGCAAAGATCCTGAACAAAGTCCTTGCAAACAAAATTCAACAATACATCAAAAGCATTATCCACCTTGATCAAGTAGGCTCTATTCCAGGAATGTGGGTTTGGTTCAACATACAGAAATCTGTCAATGAAATATACCACATAAATAAGTAAGCTTAATTGCAAAACCACATGATCCTTTCAATAGATGCAGAAAAGGCCTTCAACAAAATACAGCATCTCTTCATGATCAAAACGAATAGACATGGATGGTTTATAACTCACCATAATAAGGGCTATATATAAAGCACTGAAAGCCCAAATAATACTTAATGGAAAACACTCAAAAAGTTTCCACTGAGATGGGGGACAAGCCTGCACTGCCCACTCTTACCTTTACTCTTCAATATAGTACTAGAAGTTCTAGCCTAAGCAATATAACAAGAAAAAGATAAATAAAAGGGATACAAATTGCAAAGGAAGAAGTTAATTTAGCCCTATTTGCAGATGGCATGATTATATACATAAGTGACTCAAAAGCCTCTACCACAAAAATGATAAAGATTATAAATTCTTTCAGCAAAATAGCATGATACAAAACCAACACACAAAAATTGGTAGCCATTCTATGTGCAAAGGACAGAGATGCAGAGAAAGAAATTAGTGACATTGTCCTTCTTTCAGTAGCAACAGCAGCAACAACAACAACAACAAAATACCTTGGAATAATATTAGCCAAGGTTATGAAAGACTTACATAATGAAAAAATAAAAACACTCAAGAAAAAAATTGAGGAGGACTTGAGAAGATATAAAGACCTGCCATGCTCCTGGAGAGGCAGAATTAACATTGTGAAAATGGCAAATCTTACCAAAAGCAATATGCAGATTGAATGCAACACCAATAAAAATCTCAGCATTATTTTTCACAGAGATAGAAAAAAAGATTTCAAAATTCATATGGAATGTTAGCATGCGTCGGATATCCTTAGCAAAAGAAATACCTCTGCAGGCACCACCATACTTGTTCTAAAGCTCTATTACAGAGAAATAGTAACAAAAACAGCACCGTAATGGCATAAAAGCAAGATTATAAACCAGTGAGGATCTGGACTTTAGGTCAAGTAATTATAACTACTTAATCTTCAACAAAGGGCCTAATAAAGTAGACTGGAGGAAAGACAGCATCTTCAACAAATGGTGTTGGACAAACTGGATAATCATAGACAGAAAAATGAAACCAGACCCACACATTTTGCCATCCACACAAATTAGGTCCAAATGGATCAAATACCTCAATATAAGACCAGAAACTCTGCTGTTACTGGAAGCAAAACATAGGCAGAATTTCCATGATATAAGAAAAGGAATAGATTTATTTAACAAAACCCCAGTAGCTCAGGGAAATTACACCATTACTCAACCATTGGGATCTCAAGAAGCTGTAAAGTTTTTCACAGAAAAACATAAAATAAGCAGAGCCATTAGACTATTCACAGTATTATAGGAGAAAAGTTTTTGTCAGCTGTACAACTGACAGAGGGTTAGCCCCTGGAATCAGCAAAGAACTCAAAAACCTAAATGATAAAAAATCACAATGTGTGGCAGAGAACCGAACAGAGTTCTCAGAAAGAAATACAAATGGCAAACACACACCTAAGAAACTATTCAACAGCTCTAACCATCAAGGAAATGCATATAAAAACAAGTATGAGATTCCACCTTACCCCAGTAAGGATAGCAAACATTTAAAAATCAAATGAAAACAAATGTTGACAAGTGTATGAAGAATTAGTAACACCCATTCACTGTTTGTGGGAATGTAAGATGGTACAATCACTATGGTAAGCAATATGGAGACTCCTACAAAGGTTGAGTATAGAGTTACCAACAGACCCAGTTATTTCCTTACCGGGCATTTACTCTAAAGTCTCTATGCCTCAGTTCAGAGATATTTGCTCAACTATGCTTATAGCTACTCAATTCATAACAACCAGAATCAACCTATATGTCCATCATTGAATTAATGGATAACCAAGATGTAGTGTATCTACATGATGGAATTCTACTCAGCAGTTAGAAAAAGTGACACAATGAAATGTGTAGAAAAATGGTCAAACTTGGAACAGGTCATTCTCACTGAACTCACCCAATCACAGAAAGACAATCATTGCATTGTCTCACTCATCTGTGGTTCCTAACCTAGATCAGCCGGAGATGCTGATATACTTAATTGGCATCTTGAGGACCAGACAATAGGGTGGGTTGGGCTTGAGGGGAGGGGAAGGATGGTGCAGGAGGAAACACAAAATTGGTCCTAAATGGAACTGGCACCTTAAAATCTATATCCTGGAAGACCAACTAAGAGGTTGAACACTAATCATGACCATAGAGAGAACACTTGAATCAAAAGGCCCTGGAGAGGGTGAGATAAAGCCTAACTTTAATTTTCTCAGAGATCCAAAATTACAGAGGATCCTAACAGCCCATTATGGAAGTAGAGCTAAAATGAACCCAACATGGGTCAGGGAAATTCATAGAAGAGGGATCAGAAAGATTATTAAAGCCACAAGTGGGGACATTACACACAATCATTGCTTCTTCCCCATAACTAATGGCTACTTCCACAATGCATGACCCATAATCCCCAGGGGGATAATGGACATCCACATTGAGGAGGGTCCCTTTGGAGGAGGGGAAAGAATGAAGGTAATGATGGTACCAACATGTGCTATTTACATACTGATCATGTCCATAACTAGTGTATACACACACACACACACACACACACACATTATATATATATATATATATATATATATATATATATATATATATATGTATTTGTGTGTATATGTATATGTATGTGTGCATATATATATATATATATATATATATATATATATATATATATATCTGACTCTGATCCTAGATTGCCACTCAGCTTTCCCCCTTTTTTTGTGCTTGCCTACCGTCATCCCAACCTTGCTGTATACTTCTAGGTAATCAGGCTTCTGTTTGTCAAATCAAGTTCATATTCTCCAAAGCCATATTTTTTTTCCTATTTTGTCTTAATATGAAGGTACTGGTGTGCTTTTCATTTATGTCTTCCATAAACAGAAATTGAAAATGTCACTCTAGCCATGTGTGTGTGTGTGTCTATGCATGCAAGTGTGCACATGTGCACTTGTGCATTTACTCCTTTTTTAATTCTTAATATCTAAGAATGTATTATAATTCAAAAGAAAATACATTTTGTATATATTCAGTTAATAGATACTATAAGTAAGAACAGAAAATTATGAAGGATGGGTATTAAAAGCAAGCAGAGGAAATGATGAATGGTTAGCAAGCCTAGGTATTATTGCAAATAAAGGGCAGTTGTCAGCATACAATTAGCTACAATAGGTATATTTTCTTTTTTATTAGTTTTGTACTCAGTGAGTAGAGCCAAGTTGGTGCCATTGTTAGCCTCCTCCCTGACTCTCCCCTCTGCAGGGACCCTCCTTGTTGTGGAATATGGGTCATGCTTTGTGGGGTTAGTCATCACTTATGAGTAGGAAGCAATGTCTCTGTGTATCATGACCCAATGTGTGGCTCTGACATTCTTTCCACCCCGTCTTCCACAAATTTCCCTGAGTCATGTTGGTTCATTTTAGGTCTGCTTCAGTGATGAGGTCTTGGGAGCCTCTGTGTCTCTGAGTATCTGGTTTGGTAGGAGTTGATTGTTGTCTGTGTATATCTCCTTCACTGTTATGCTGGTCCCAGGTTCACCAAGAACACAGCACTCTTGCTTGTTTCCCCAATTATTATTAGTTTTAGCTGGGGCCTTTTTGAGGTATGATGGTGTGGTTTTCTCCTAAGGATCTGCATCGATCTGAAAAAGAGAAGCAAATTCTTACTTCTTTTCTTATGCTCCACGGTATTAGAAGCATTTTAGGAGTTTTCCTATCCCTTCCTTATCCTCAAAAGTTTCCTCCATAATAATGAATGACTTAGTATTCAGCATTTTTCCAACATTGACAATATGGACAATGAGGTTCTCCTATCTTCAGACATGAATATTTGTGGGCACACCTGCTCTCTCTTATGTCCCTCACACTCTTACCATACCAGATAAGTTTTTCTGTTATTTGCCATATTCAATGCTCCAAAATAGGTCATTCTGCTTATCATGTCTCTTTCTCATTCTTCAAAACCAAGCAAGCATAACTTTTTTTCAACAGAAAATTATGCCTGTGTTTTACCTCCATTTACTTTCCATTATCTCCTGTAACTTTGCACATTAGGTTAGTGCATTATTCTCCCTTTGTACACTGATACTTCTACAACATAGCACCAAAGTCTTCATTGGTGATCACAATTTCTTTAGATGCCATTTAATTATATCCCTTTTATAATATCTAGCAATGTTAATCAAACTAACACATCTGATGACAAAATTCAGTCATGTGTGCTATAAAAGGGCTCATTAAATAGAGGCAGAATAAATAGGCCAGATTTCCATGTTATCCCCTTCCTCCCAATTCCCTGGTCCCAGTTCCCCTGCTGCTGGCTTGTGGTTGCCTGGACCCCGTGAGCTTGCAGCGGAAGCCGACTCCTTGCTCTGCCTTTCTGATTGAAAGAACCCTGGGTCCCTAATTCCCAGATTCCCTGCTCCACAAGGTGTGCAGGTGGAGTGAGTTGGCCTGAGCTTCTGTTAATTCCCTACCTCCCAGTGGCCTGGTTTAGTACCCCTGCTGTTACATTGGGGTGACCTGGTCCCTGCTTGTGCACTATGTAAACAGGCCTTTAGCTTGGTTTTCCTGATTGACTAGCCCTGTGCACCCAAATCCTTATTCTCCTGAGGCATATGGTACATAGGCCACTGTATAAGCTTGCCTCTTCCCACTGCCTCTCCAGCTTCCAGACTCCTGCTTCCTCAACCCTGATACCATTGTGCTGAAGAGTACCTGCAAATGGAATAAGTAGGCAAGATCTCCCAGTTCCCTACCTCACAGCTCCCCAGGTAACATTTTTTTTACAAGTTTAGAAAATAAAGTTTATTGGATTCTTTAACATTGTGGATAAAAGTAACCCAAATAAAATGTGAAAACATATCCAAATTTGGGTGACATGAAGAGTATAGTAACCTTATTTCGACCCTGTGAAATAGACATAGAGCTGCTTGGTGATGATGCCACCCCAGGAAGGTCTGCAGGAGTGTGGGGTTCTCCTGGAGGGAGTAGGTTCTGCATGTGTTGCTCCAACCTTAGGCATGTGCCTATCTGGTGTCCACCAACACCGCCCTGTACCTTTTGTGCATGGTGTCACCAAATTGCAATGGTGTCCCTGCTGCAGGCATTTACTACCTCTACCAAGGATGCGTAGTCTCACAGTGAAAGCCGCCAATGAAATCATAAATAAATCAACGGAAACTGAATCCCAAAATGAACACACAACAACCAATGTGATCCTGATCAAAAGAATTGCTGAACTTGAAACAAGCCATTAAAAAAAAATCATAAATAAATTTAAGCAGAATCTTCTCTTAGAACACTCAGCTTTTAACAATAGGCTTTTCTTAAATGAAGTAAACCTGAGAAACTTCAAAAGAGATACAAATGAATTGAAGGTGAGTCAACAAAGAAAAGATCCTAATAATCAGTTGATTAAGCTTAAGAAAGACTTGATCAAATGCAAGAATGAATTCCAGGAAGCATCAAGAAAATGAGAACTCAAACTGAAATCACACCTCAAAAAAGATATTGACCTAATGAAAAATAACACAACAGAAAACAAATATCAAATTGAGCTTTTAAAAACTCTCTCGATCCACTCACTATCAGATTTACTCAAGTGGAAGACAGAAACACTGAGGTGGAAGATAAGATAAAAGAAATTGATCAGGAGGCCAAATACTTGGCTAAGTTAAAGAAATCATGCAAAAAGATTATGCAGGAACCTTGGGATACCTTGAAATGACTAATCATCTAGATCATGGGCATACTAGAAGGAAAGAAAATCCAGGACAGAAGAATAGAGAACATATTCAACAAAATTATTGAAGAAAAAATTTCAAATCTCTCAAAAGAGAGGCCCATCCAGATACAAGAAGATGAACTGAAGAAGAAACTCTCCAAGACACATCATAGTTAAAACTCTTGCACAATGACAGTAAAAATGAGAGAGCGCTAAAAGTTGCAACAGAGAAACAACTCACTACATACAAAAGAAAGCCATCAGAATCCCCTCAGGTTTCTCAATGGAAACTCTGAAAGCCAGAAAGGCCTGAAATGGAATACTACAAAGTCTAAAATCCTATAGCTTTTAACTCAAACTTCTGTACCCAATGAAAGTATCCTTCATAATTGGTGGTGAAAGGGAAAATTTCCAGGAAAAAAGTCAACACTATGATTATATGAACAAAAAGCCAAGCTGACAGAGGATATTTCAGGAAATACTTTACACAGAAGAGTCAAGAAACCAACCTCAAGAGACAACCAAAACCAGAGCTGGCTCAATAATTACAAAATACAAGAAACCACCAAACTTATAAAGCACCCCATCATGGCAGGCATTAAGTCAAACCTCACAGTTGTAACCTAACTTTGAAATTAATGAATAGTAATTAATACAACATTAATGGTCTTAACTCAACCATCAGAATATTTTATAAGTGGCATAAAATTTTACCCTTCTATCTGCTATCTTCAATAAACCCACCTCAACACTAAATATAGCAACCTCCTCTGGGTGAAAGAACAGAAAATGAGCCTGGGTGTGGTGGCACATGCCTTTAATTCCAACACTCAGGAGGGAGAGTTGGGAGGATTGCCAATAGTTCTAGGCCTCCCTGAGACTCCATAGTGAATTCAAGGTCAGCCTGAGCTAGAGTGAGACACTACCTTGAAAAACCAAAGGAACAAATAAAAAGATTGGAAAATGTTATTCCAAGAAAATGGAAATAAGAAACAAGCAAGTATTGGTATATTAATATCTGGTAAAATGGACTTCAAACCAAAAAGTAATGAAAAAGGACAAAGACAGCCACTTCTTACACAACAAGGGAACCATCAAACATGAGGATATCACAATCATAAATTTATATGCACCAAAAAACAGGTACACCACACTTTATATTTAAAAAAAAAAAACTACTTGACAACAAAACAGAAATAAACATAACACCATCAGAGTCAGAGGCTTTAATATTCCCCTATCATCAAGAGAAAGATCATCCAAACAGAAAATGATCTAATAGAGTGCACCAATACTATAGGTCAACTGGACTGAAAGGCATCTACAGAACTTTCCACCTCAGTTCTATAGAGTAGACATTCTTCTCAACAGCCCATGAAACCATCTCCAAAATAGACCATATATTAGGTCATAAAGTGTGGCTCCATAAATTCAGGAAAACTAAAGTAATTTTCTGCATCATATCAGATCACAATGCTCAAGCTAGTAATTAACAAGAGACACATCAGGAATTCCACCAGCTCCTGGAGACTGAACAACACACTTTTTAACAGTGAATGGGTTGTAGAAGAAATTTTTTTTAAAAAAGGTGAAATGCCTAGAGTTGAAATGTAATGAAAACACAAGTTATGAAAACTTATGGGACACAATGAAGGAAGTCCTATGGAGAAAATTCATAGAACTAACTGCCTTCATAACAAAACAGAAAAATCCAAATTGAAAATCTAATTTTCCACCAAAAAGCATTGGAAAAACAAGAAAAATACAACCCTAAGAGCTCCAGATGGAAAGAAATAATCAAGATCAGAGAAGAAATTAGTAAGTTGGTAACTAAGAAAAAAATTTTAAAAATTGATGAAACAGAGAGCTGTTTTTTTGAAAAAAACTACACAAGATTGATAATGGCCAATTTGATTAAATGAAAAAAAAAAAGTCTCAAATTAACAAAATCAGAAACAAAAAGGAAGAGATCACAACAGACATCAATAAAATTGGAAATATCATTAGGACATAATTTCAAAATCTATGCTCCACAAAATTGGATAATCTGTCAGAAGTGTATGAATTCCTAGGCACATACCACTTACCTAAACTAAACTCAGAGAGATTAATCTCCTAACAATCCTACCACATGCATGAAGATTGAAAAGGTAACAAAAACCTCCTCTAAAAGAAAAGTCCAGGACCAGATGGCTTCTCAAACAACATTTATCAAACCATCATTGATGAACTGAAACCAACTTTTCTAACACTATTTTTCAAACATAAAAATCAAATCCAGGGGCTGGAGAGATGGCTTAGCAGTTAAGTGCTTGCCTGTGAAGCCTAAGGACCCTGGTTCGAAGCTTGGTTCCCCAGGTCCCACGTTAGCCAGATGCACAAGGGGGCGCACGCTCTGGAGTTTGTTTGCAGAGGCTGGAAGTCCTGGAGCGCCCATTCTCTCTCTCTCCCTCTATCTGTCTTTCTCTCTGTGTCTGTCGCTCTCAAATAAATAAATAATTAATTTAAAAAAAATCAAATCCAAATGGATTAAAGACCACAATATAAGACTCTCTCTACTAGTAGAAAAAAAAAAAAATGGGAGTAACTCTCCATCATATAAGAATGGAGAAAGACTTCCTGAATAAAACTCCAGTAGCCCAGGAAATTAAACAATCACTCAACCAATGGGTTGTGATGAAGCTAAAAAGGTTTTGCACAGACAAACATGCCATAAGCAGAGCCAATAAATTACTCACTGAAAAGGAGAAAATCTTTGCCAGCTATACCAATGACAGAAAGCTAATATCTAGAATCTACAAAGAACTCAAAAAACTAAGCAATAAAAGAATCAAACAACTCACTCCAAAAATGGGGTAGAGAACTGAATAGGGCATTTTCAAAGGAAGATATACAAATGTCTATCACATGCTTAAGAAAATGATCAATATCCCTATCAATGAGGGAAATGCAAATTAAAACAGCTATAAGATTCCACCTTAATCCAGTAAGGATGGCAATCATTAAAAAGTTCAATAACAATAAATGTTGGTGAGCATTAGGGGAAAAAGGAACCTTCATCCACTCTTGGTGGGACTGTAAACTTGTACAACAATTATGGAAATCAATATGGAGATTCATGAAAAGGATAAATATAGAACTACCAACAAACCCAGTTATTTCCTTACTAGGCATTTGTCCTCAATGCTGCATGCTTCACTGCAGACATATTTGCTCAACCATTTTTATAGCAACTCAATTGATTATAATTAAGAACTGGAATCAAACAAGGTGCTCATCATTGGATGAATAGATAATGAAGTTGTGGTACATTTACACAATGGTATTATATTCAGCAGTAAGAAAAAAAAAATTCTTCAATGAAATTTGTAGAGAAATGGACAGACTTGGAACAGGTCATACTTAGCAAACTCATACCATCACAGAAAGACAAATACATGGACTCATGTGTCTGCAGTTCCTTAACTGGACCAGCTTGAGTTGCTGACATACCTGATAAGCAACATAAGGACAACAGGAATTGGCGAGTTTGCAGAGGAGGAAAAGGGGAGTTTGGGGGAAACAAACACAAAACTAAATTCAAAATTAACTGGAGCCAAAGGAACCATTGTTCTTGGAGATAGACTAAAAGGTATAACTCTCAATAGCAGTAAGGGGGAGCACCTGAGTAGAAGGTCCAGAGACGGTGGGATGAACCATAAGCTTTCCCAGTAGTCTGGTAGTGCTTTCAAACCCTCTCCCCTATGACTTACTCTTCTCAATTTCAAATCCAAAGGCCTTAAACCACTGTAGAAACACCGGATTTATAACAGAGACTAGATTTTGTCAATTTAGCTTTTATACTTGTTCAATTCCATTTATAAAATTAATTTTAGTAGTTTAAATTTTATATATTCATTTGTGTGTGTGTATATTAGTATGAACACACCACTGCATTTTACCACTGTAAATAAGCACCAGATTTATGCACAGCTTTGTATGTGTTTGTGTGTCTGGCATTGTGTGGTACTGAGAAATTCAACCCAGGCTTGCAGACTTTGTACCCAAGTACCTTTAACCACTAAGCCAGCTCTACAAAATTGTGGTTTATATTTTATGCTCAATTTATGTAACTTTTATTCTCTGATGGATTTTTATGATAAGCAGATATATTTTGTTAAGAATTTATGCATCTGGATATAGCTTCTTTGTTCATGATCACTGAATTTACAGCACTCAGGCTGGGCCAAAGTTCTTGCTTGTTACATCCATCAATTGACCCTAAATGTGAAATGGGTCCAAATGATTAGTTCTTTTTATTTAATAGTTTATTTATTTTGTCTTTTTGAAGTAGGGTCTCACTCAAGCTCAGACTAACCTGGAACTCACTGTATAGTTCCAGGTTGGCCTTAAGCTCACAGCGACCCTCCTACCTCTGCCTCCTGAGTGATGGGATGAAAGTTGAATAACACCATATATGGCCTCTGTATAGTTATTTCTGAAGTTTTTCACACAACAGAATTGTATTTCACTGATGCATTTTACCATCTCAATTCCAAAGTTTATTTATTCTACCAAATAATACAATCAATATAATGCATAATTATTTGGAATCTGTTCTAAGTTTATTTGGCCTTTTTCTGGCAATACTGTTGGATGGCAATAAAGTTGCAAATGTTTCCTTTTGGTATGGTGGTAGGTTTATATGAACTATTCCTTTATCCTTTATAAAACTTTTATCCTTAAATTTCCATTTATCTGATATGAAACTTTCATTTGGTCCTATAGGTTTTTTTTCCCTTTTATTTTGAGAGAAGTTTCTTGAAAGAAGCATAATACTGATCCTCTGTTACTTTCAGCTTACCAGCTTGGTTATTTGCTCTAGTCTCCTGATCTTTCTTTGATAAACTGTATGTATATATTTTTAACTCTGAAAACTATAGGCATATTTTTATCTGTAAGTTCCATACCTATGTATGCCATAAACTACAGATTAAAGGATACAGTCATCTAAACATTTCAGAAAATATTTTATCAGTGCTGAACATGTACAAACTAACTTTTATAGTCAGTATGTCCTGAACAGTACAGGATTACAAATATTTTCAAAACATTTATGTTTTATTGGGTATTATAAATAAACCAGGTGTGATTAAGTTTATGGGAGAAGGTACACATATTATGTGTGAATTACATAGAATTTTAAATATAAGTCTTGAGCATTTTCAAATTTGGTTCTTGTGGAAGGTTGGTAGTAGGTTCTAAAACCAATTTCCCATGAATTTCAAAGAGTGTATTTTGTTCCACTGCTTTAGCATTTCCCTAAATTATTACTATTTTTGGCAATAGCTAGAATTATATACATCCTGATATCTGATTATCTGATTACCTATAGTCTATCTCTATTCATGACAAAAATGTTTATTATGCTTCAGTGTATGCATCTCATCACCTGGTGGGAATACTGGAATTTTAATTCTACATTAAGTTTAAATTCAATTTAAATTTGGGTCTTTAGAGCTTTGTATATTGCCTTTATTATGTTAAGATATGCACCAACTATGCCAATTCTCTCCAATGTTTTGATCATGAAGTGATGTTGTGTCTTGTCAAAGCCTGTATCTATCAAAATGATCATGTGTTTTTTATGTTTAACCTTGTTTATGTGGTGTATTACATTGACAGATTTCCGTATGTTGAACCACCCCTGTGTTCCTGGGATGAACCCCACTTGGTCAAGGTGGATAATGCTTTTGATGTGTTGTTGGATTTGGTTTGCGAGGATTTTGTTCAGGATATTTGCATCTAAGTTCATCAGGGAAATAAGCAGGTAGTTTTCTTTTCTTGTGGCAGCTCTGCCTGGTTTTGGAATTAGGGTGATACTAGCTTCATAAAAGGAGTTGGGTAGCTTTCCCAGTTCTCCAATTGTGTGGCACAGTTTGAGGAAGATTGGTTTGAGTTCTTCCATGAAGGTTTGGTAGAATTCGTCTGAGAAGCCATCTGGTCCTGGACTCTTCTTTTGGGGGAGGTATTTTATTACTTTTTCAATCTCCATGAGTGTGATGGGTTCATTGAGGTGATTAATCTGCTCTGAGTTTAGCTTTGATAGATGGTATGTGTCCAGGAATTTATCCATCTCCTCTACATTATTCAGTTTTACGGAGTAGAGGTTTTTGAAATACGTCCTGAGGATTCTTCCAATTTCATTTATGTCTGTTGTGATCTCTTCTTTTTCATTTTGAATTATGTTAATTTGAAGCTTTTCCTTTTTTTGCTTAATCAAATTGGCCAGAAGTTTGTCAATCTTGTTTATTTTTTCAAAGAACCAGCTCTTTGTTTTGTCAATTGTCTTAATTGTTTCCTTGGTTTCCAATTCATTAATTTCTGCTCTGATTTTCGTTATCTGTTTCCTTCTGGAGCTGTTTGGATTGGATTTTTCTTGTTTTTCCAGTGCTTTTAGGTGGATGGTTAGGTTATTGATTTGGGAGCCCTCTGTCTTTGTTATGAAGGCATTAAGTGCTATGAATTTTCCCCTGAGGACCACCTTCATTGTGTCCCATAAGTTTTGGTACAATGTGTTCTCATCATCATTCATTTCTAGAAATTTTGCAATTTCATTTTTTTATTTCATCCACTATCCATTTATTGTTTAAAAGAATACTGTTCAGTTTCCAGGTGCCGTTGGGATACTTGGTGGGTCTTTTGTTGTTGATTTCTAGCAATATAGCATTGTGATCTGATATAATGCAGGGAATTATGTCAATTTTCCTAAATATGTGGAGGCAATCTTTGTGACCCAGTATATGGTCTATTTTAGAGAATGTTCCATGGGCTGCTGAGAAGAATGTGCAGTCTGTGGATTTGGGATGGAAAGTTCGGTAGATGTCTGTTACATCTAAGTGATCTATGGTTTTGTTGAGCTCCCTTACTTCCCTGTTGAGTTTCTGCTTGGATGATCTGTCTATTACTGATAATGGTATATTGAAGTCCGAGCTTTGATGGTGTTGGTGGTTATTTCTGTTTTATCGTCAAGTAGGTTTTGTTTTATGAACTGTGGTGCCCTTGTATTTGGTGCATACAGATTTATGATTATAATATCCTCTTAATGGTTTGTTCCCTTAATAAGTAGGAAGTGGCCTTCTTTGCCTTTTTTGATTATTTTTGGTTTGAAGTCTATTTTATCTGATATTAATATAGCTACACCTGCTTGTTTCTTATTCCCAGTTGCTTGGGATATTGTTTTCCACCCTTTCACCCTGAGGAGGTGTCTGTCTTTAGTGGTGAGGTGGGTTTCTTAAATGCAACAGATTGAGGGCTCTAATTTTTTAATCCATCCTGTTAGCTTATGTCTCTTGATGGGTGAATTAAGGCCATTAATATTTACGGTAATGACTGTGAGATTTGATTTGATCCCTGCCATATTGTGATGGTAGATGTTTGTTGGTGTTTTCATGGGCTTTGAAGATTTTTGTGCCTACTCTGTGTTTGGTTATTGTGATCTGCTTCTTTTAGGCCATTTGAGTTTGATTATTTGTTTCTTCTCTGTGGAGAATTTCCTGGAATTAAAATTAATTCTAGATTACTATGAAAACAAATGTCTTTATGTACATATATCATCAGTAAATTTAGGTAGTATTATCTTTTATTACTCTTCATGATTATCATTACTTTTCCTCGTTTTCATTACTCAAAGATATTATCTAATAACTCATTAGAAATATGTTTTTCTGAGTGTGTGGTAGGTCATGCCTATAATCCCAGCAGCCAAATACTGAGGCAAGAGAACTATGAAGTTGAGGCTAGCCTGGACTGTATCCATAGTAAGTCTCAGGCTACCCCAGGAAGTGCAACAAGACCCTATCTCAAAAAGTATAATGGAATTTTACTGATAATTTTCTAAGTTCTTGTCTGTCTGCAAATATTACTATTTATCTCTAACCTTCAATTTCAATTTAGCTGGACAAACAATTCTCATTTTACATTTATTTTGCAGCATAGTCACAAGTTCTGGGGAGTATTATATGATGCAAAATGGACACTTTTGTTTATATTACTTGAATATCTTTGTTCCTGTGATCCCTACTCTTTCTTTTCCACCTTGTGCCTTGCTGATGTTATGGGAGCATTGGTTTTCAAGGAACGGGATACTGTGGTAGAGTTAGTAGTCAAAGTTTGAGAGGGGAGTAATACATTTGAGATTACAATGGAGTGGCAGAATGGAGTAAAGGAGTGAAAGAACTGTCAAATGGTATATTTTACTTGCCAACCTGAAAGCAAATTTTAGTACAAGGACTGCTCATAAAAGAAGTTCCACATGACCACTAAGGTCTTCCTGCTATATCACCTTACATAATTTTGTCTGGCTATCTCAAGCAGATGCTTTTGATTCTAGGAAAGCCAAGAAATGAGTAGAGAATAGGAGTAGGAAAAGGGGTTTTCCTTATGATTTCCCCATGATTTCTGTCATTCAGGTTTTGTTTTGTCTCCGAGGTATTCATGGCCATTCTCATCACAACTGCTATCCTTTGAGAGCACATGCTTGATGTGGGCATCCTTTAGCTCCATGTGAATCCTATTGCCATTGAGTGTTTGGCATTCACAGCCAAAGATGAGATATAACCATGGGGCTTCCCAGTGGTTGCCCTGATGCACATTCTTGAAGCAATTCTCCAAGGACTCTGTGTTCTGGGTCAGAGCTCACCTCCTTTCAGCCTGCATGTCAAATGCAACCTACATAGTTAACTAATCACCTGTTTGGAAACACTGCAGTTGTTAGTGGCATTTTTAAAAGAAAAGAAAATGATTAAGGGCTGGACATGTGGCTCATTAGTTAAGTCACTTGCCTGCAAAGCCTGACAACCCTAGTTAAATATCCCAGTACCCATGTAAAGGCAGACATCCAAAATGGAGCATGCATCTGGGGGTCATTTGCAGCATCTAGTAATTCTTACATGTTCTCTCTCTCCCTTTCTCTCTCTGTCTCTGTCTCTCTCTCTCTGCTTGCAAATAAAGCAACTAAAATATATTGTAAAATAATGGAATAAATTCCAAACACAATGAAGCACTTTTTCATCTGTCTGAACTCGAAAAGATTCAAAAGGAAGGGTGAAGTCAATTCCAACTTCTTCCCTCCTATTCCACAAACAGTCTAAGAGAAACCATTAATCATTTATCTGTGGTTTCCTATGTCCAATTATTTCACAAAATAGAACACCCTGCCCTTATTTCTCTTAACATTTCAAGTGTCTTCATCCACATCTATCAAACAATTTCTATTTTTCCACATTCAATCTTCCTACAATTTCATTGTATTATTGCTTCAATAGACAGGGTAGTAAAGAGGGAAGCAAGTAGTGAATATCAATTGAATATATCATCAATATCAGGGAAACTGCTTTAACCAATGGCTGCTCGTGGTAAGAAGTTAGGAACTTTTGAAAAAAAATCATTTTGTCAGAAAATGAATTCAAATTTTGCAATTACCTCTTTTGGTTAATTGTTTGCATACTTTTGTTTTTAAAGTTGAGTAGCTCTGTTAAAAATCCCTGGTTGGAGGCTGGAGAGATGGCTTAGTGGTTAAGTGCTTGCCTGTGAAGCCTAAGGACCCTGGTTTAAGGCTCGATTCCCCAGGACCCACATTAACCAGATGCACAAGGGGGCACACACATCTGGAGTTCGTTTGCAGTGGCTGGAGGCCCTCGTGCATCCATTCTGTCTCCCTCTGTCCCTCTCTCTCTCTCTCTCCCTCTTTCTCTCTCTGTCACTCTCAAATAAATAAATAAAATTAAAAAAAAAAAAAGAAAAGCCAGGCATGGTGATATACACCTTTAAAAAAAAAATTCCTGGTTGGAAAAAAAAAATGGCCTTAGGATGTTTTAGGAAGAAAAAGATACACAAATTCATGGAAAGAATTGTAAGCATCATTAGCCTTCCTGTCATGACCTGGAGTCACTTGAAAGTATGTTTCACTCCAGATGTTCAGTGAAACTCAAAACACATGCAGGTAAAGAAATCTGACTGAAATAGCACTCCATATTAGAGATTATTCTTTCACCCCAAACAACTACATTTTGTGTAAAACTGTGTAGATTTTGTTCCAGTGAGCTATGACTCCATATAAATATTTCCCAATGTATATTCTGTTATACAGTTGTCTAACTAGATAGACTGTAGGGAAAAAACAAACATCATATAGACAAATGAATTGGAAAAAATAGCAATTATATATTTATTTTGAAAGGTTCATAGATATATTGGTAGATAAATTAGTTTAATCTGTTAGTTATCTAAATTGTTTACTGTGGTACCCTTTTGCTATGGTTCCTTGACACCTAATGATTTATACAAGAGGCATTAAGTAGTGGTTTAGTATAGAGGGTGGGCCTTAGAAAAAGAACATAATATAAAATTTGGCTCTTCTAACTTCTCAACTTCATTCTGCTTGTTTATAAAAGGGAGACAGGAAGAGTTACCTGTGAAATTCTGTGTTCATATGAATAATAGCTAAAGAGTATAGCTTGCTCTATTTATGTGCAAAGGGACCAAACATAGTAACATAATGAGGATTCAATAACTTTGGTAATTATAATAATAGAAGACATAAACCAAAAAGCCCAAAGAGTTGTAAACTTATGAGTAATTCATTCTTCCCTGAGCTGTTCCTGAAATGATGGTAGAATGACATTGGAGACCAGGTAAAATGATTTGATTATGATTAGAGAAATAGTTAATTACTTCTTGTAGTCAGTTTTTATCATTAGCCCTTTAAATAAGTACTGTCTGCACCCAATATCTTTTTCATCGTTTTTCTTCATTTTTTCCTTGCTGTCACTTACTTTTATACTTACCCCAATAAGAACATTATTTTCCATATCCTCCATGGTACCAATTCTGGCCTGACTGTCTTTCTAAGTAATGAAATCTTAGTGTTCTCAAACATAATCACTGCTCAGAACTGTTACAGAAGCCCCAGAAAACAACAGAGGACCCTTTTTGGCTGAAAGTTGAATCTTGGATGGAATTGGGACTGATAGTTGTCAGTGGTTGATAAGCCAAACAAAAAGTGGTAGGTTTGATTTTTTCCATATAATTCTGTTATCACAGGGTTAGACAAGTGTAGTAAGTAAATAACTGAATAAATAAAGCATTCAAATATATTTGGCTCCTGGATTCGTAACTCATTTGCTCAGGTTTTAATGTTAAACCCTTTAATAATGATTCATAACTCAAGAGAAAATGCATGCAATGGAATAGGGTATAGTGGAGTGAAATGGAATAGACTTGTTTAGTATGGTTGGCATATTATGGTATGGTATGGCATGGTGTAGTATGGTATTGTGTGGTTAATGCAGTATAGTGCACAGTATAAGATGATAGTGTCCATATTTTATGTTAAAATCTGGAATTTATTGACATTTGGATAATACAGAGAATCACTATGAATGTCATTCTCTCCTGTGTGGTTAAAAATCTAACTTAAAAATATTAAAAGATATTCAGAGTGTAGGCTATTTTGATCATTTAAAACATGTTTAGGTTTCAGAAAGTTATAGAATGGTCCAGGCATTTTTGTTTTCTATGGAATACAGGATCTTAGAATGGAAATTTTCCTCAGCACTGTGTTTGGCTTCTCATACTTCATTAATAAGTTGTAGAGTTCTGCACGGATGTAGTGTTCTAATGTCAGGAATATTAGACTGAAAACTGAAGCAATCTTACCTTATCTTAGCAGAACTTAACATTCCAGAGGTTCTTAGCTGATGAGTATTTGATTCTAGGTGGAGATTTCAGAAGAATTTTAAAATGAATAATTTGGTGAAAGAATGATTTAGGGAAGACTTAAAAGGAGACATACAGGGAGTAATGTTTGCTCCAATCTAACCATCTTCAGTACAGTTTATTTTCAAGCACATGGGAGAGACTGAGACAGCCTAAGTAGTTCTGATTTATGAATTACAAAAGTGGAGTCCAGAAACTATTCACCAAGTCCCTCTTTGGTGGTATCTAAGCTGTTTTTTGTTTGTTTGTTTGTTTTTCCTCTAACACTATGATGTGTTTTGTTTCAAATGACTAATTTCATTGTTTTATTATTATTTTTTTTTTTTTTATTTTTGAGGTAGAGTCTCACTCTAGCCCAGGGTGGCCTTAAACTCATGGCAAACTTCCTACCTCTGCCTTCCGAGTGCAGGGATTAAAGGAATGTGCCACCATGCCTGGCCTCATTGTGATTTTGTATCACCTCTTACATTTCCCTGTATTTGAGACACTTTTATGACTTGAATGCTTGTCCTTATTTTTTAAGTACTGGTTTTATGGTACGTCTCATGGTTCTATTGATTAAAATGGTTACCAGTTTCTATCAGCTCTTTGTTACATCTGTTGCTTATTGCTCATAATAGAACACAGTCTTTGATGTTTTGTGACTTGGGGTAGCAAGCTCATTTTGTCATGTATCCCCAAACAATAGCTTTGTTGCAATTTTCAAGCAACGAAAAGGGACCATAATCTGGGGATCATCTTTATGATAATAGAAAAGTTTGTGGCTTCTCAAACCATAAAGATCTTTTAAAATCAAGCCCTACACCCAGAGGTGAAACAGGATTATAAGTTTAATTTCACACATTCTTAGAGGATTTCTTTTTCCTCCCAGAGAAGGATGAGCCTATTTCCTGGGCCTATAATATGCTGAAGGATTGCTTTACATACTTTTTCTTTCTATAAAGAAGTACTATTCGGTTAACCTTGAAACCAACTCTCATCTTTGACTTTAGTGAACCCAAAGTTATGTTATCTATGTCTAAACATGCACTGGATGCTGTACTTCCCAGCTTAAGGTGCACCCTTGTTCTCACCTATTGTGCTAGCTCATGGACTTGTGCTTGGATCTGTGGTCTCCATTTTAGTCACAGCACTAGGAGATTTGCATTTTGTACCTGCTTGTAGGTGTTCACATGAAAGAATGTCTGCATCTACTTGTTGACAATATCTATTATAAAAAGGTACTTTGGTCTGAAAATATGTGTTCCCACAAATTCATATGTTAAAATGCTAGGCCCAAGACAACAACACTTTGTGGTAAGGCATTAGATTTGGTGACTGAACCTGGAAGTGCTTTTATAAAACAAACCCCAGAGCCTGCCCTTATCACACCACTGTGGGGTTAGAGATACAGGACATGATCTGTGCACCTGGGAGTGTGCCTTTACCAGACACTAAATTATCTGTGTATCCCAGGTTTTAGAACTTGAGCAATTAAGTTTCTATTGATTATAATCTACTCCGTCTATGTGTTTTGTTTTAACAGCTCAAATGGTCTAAGACAGATGGTTTTGACTTTCTACTATCAGCCATGCTGCCTTCACTAAGATTAAAGCAGTGTTGTTTCAAACTAGGGTAATTTAAGAGGCTCAAAGGTACTAACAACACACAAGCTGGTCTTCAATATGTTGGCACTCAGTACTTTTCTTATTTTCAGGATAACTTCTTTAATTTTGTTTTTTTTTAATATATTTGAATTAAAATTAGAATAATTTACATATAGGGTTTTAGTATTTAAACTAAAGTTTTAGAATTTGGCATGAAATTTTATTATAGAAGACATCCAGATGTGGTTTGAAGGACATAAATTTTTTCATCAAATAGCATTAACATCTATCAAATTATAAATTACCAAATCATGGTACAGATAAATGTACAAAAATATTCTTCATGGCACCAGAACAAGAATCACCTCCCAACTTGAAGTGCAGCTGAGATAATCCATCTCACTTTCACAAAGAGTAAACCTCTTCAGAAGTGGGTTGAATAAAGCCTGGACTAGCAAAAGTTACTACAACAATAACAGAAGCCTTGTGGACCTTATTTATGCAAAGTCAATAGTGCATTACATTACTTAAGCTGTAGAAAGGGTTCATTGAAGGCTGAAGGTATGACTTAGTGTTTAAGGTACTTGCTGGTGAAGCCTAAGGACTCAGGTTCAACTCCCCAGAACCCACATTAGTCAGATGCCCAAGGTGACACATACACACAAGGAAGCACACATACCTGGAATTCAGTTGCATTGGCTAAAGGCCCTGGCAAGCCATTCTCTCTCTTTCTCTTGTTCTACCTCACTCATAAAATAAATATTAAAAAATAGTTTTTGTCTGTCTTGAAGCATTGCCTTCAAGGGCTTATACCAGGGAATTCAGTATTAATTAAGCCTCAAGAAGTTCCAAATAAAGTAGAATTTTGGCTGTGGTGGCCCTGGCCTAAATAAAGCACAATCAAGAGAATAGAACACACATATGACTGAAGATGGTTGAGAAAAATCAGATGATTGTTAAAGCGAGAACAAAAGCAGACTGTAATGTTCAGATGTTACCTAAGAGATTCAGCACATCTGAAGGTCAGTGATGTGACTGAAATGCAAATATCCACATTAAATACTTGACCAGGTCTATCTGGTAAAGCCTGGTAACATCAGTCCTACCTTCCTCTAGTCACAATCCCACCATGTATGTCATTCTACTAGAATGGCTTTCTCTGTGTCTTTGCACCATCTGACACTCTTTCTGACTCTGGGCCACTAGGCTTTCACTTCTGCCACTGTCCCTTCTCCACATGGACTTCTTTTCCTGACTAGAAATACCTTCTCTGATTCACTGTCTCTGCTCTGTAATACACACCTCCATGCAAAAACAAACTTTGTTATCCTTTGAACATAGTTTCCTGGCATGTGACCCTTAATAAACTTATTACCACTGTAATGGTACAATTATTTTTACCATCTTAAAAATATAAATTGATTTTTCTACTAGAATGGATAATATATGAAGGCAGAAGTAATTTATTTTCTGTATTAGTATAGTTTCTACTGTTCAGTAAATAGGTAAGGAATAAACAAAAAAAAAAAACTTTTTTCAATGAAAAGTTAAACATTGTTTCATACTAATGGACTTACAGATCATTATAACTCAAAGAATACCAAAAGTCTCATTAGACTTTCAGAGAAGCATAAGACTTACGCCAGATGTGGTGAAGCACACCTGTAATCGCAGCACTTGTGAAGTAAGGTCAAAGGTATCAGGAATTAGAGCCACATGGTGAGTTCAAGGCCAGTCTGGACTGTGGGACTCTGAACTCTCACAACAAAAAGGAAAAAGAAGGGTGAAAATCTACACTTATTTTATCTAAAGCTTATAAATAGAAAAGGATAAAAGATTAGTATTATTAATGTTTAAAATAAGAATGCATAAGCAAATATACAGGGCTTAAGATGAATAAATTTAAGGAGTGTCTTGTAAAATAGAAAGTGATTGAAGTTGAGCAAAGATTTTAATTTTTATTTATAGTCACAGAAAGGATAAGGACTTGAAATAATTCTCTATGATTCAGATATTGTTCATAAAAACTAAGTCAGTTTGTTGCTTTGCATTCTCACCTCCCTAAAGCAGGTATTCCCTACAGCAAACAGATAAATTCTTCATGCCTATTATCAGTTTGTTTATCAAAGAAAAAGGTTTAAGTAACTTGATAATTGTTTAATACAGTGAAAAGGAACCATGTGCCTTTCTAGTACTGTCAGACTCAAGAATAAGGAATTCTCTGAGTTCATGTTCTTAGACTCCATTCTTTATAATGCTTTAGCCTGAACTTCAGAGTAGACCATAACAGCCTGGAGATGTCATCATTCTGGACTACCTCTGCTACTTGTTTAATTGTTGGGTCATCACTTTATATCAAATTGTCATGTTGGGCGTATGTGTGTTCAGTCTTTTTTAAATCTTTGCCTTAATATTCCTTTCCTGAAAGATTATTTGTCAGGTCATTGGATGGGACTATTGGCTTCATTTAAGAAAAAAAATATAGGCCATTGCTGAAACTGAATGGGAAACTAGCTTCCTTTTGGCTGTCCCTCACAGGGATAGAAAGCTCCAGGAGAGCCACTGGAGGACTATGGTCACCAAGAGCATGAATAATCAGGGAACACAAAATCAACCAAACAGACAAGGATTACACATCTGTGCAACAGTGGCATACAGCTTCTGTGGGTAATCAACTGTTCTGTTATTGGACATGAGGGCCACTCAATGAGAAAGAACTCATACCTAGTACTGGAAACCAAGTCATAATCCCATGGTAAGGAAAGTCAGACTTCTTAAAAAATCTCCCATTTATCTCTGAAGAAGAGTGGGCTTGCACACCAAAAAAAAAAAAAAAAAAAAGTCTCAAATAACTTTTCATACTCCCTTTAACTCAAGATACTCTCACTATTGCTTTATATTAAAATGAAATGAAATGAGAAAAATGGATGAGACTCAAGATTCATTAACAAGAGAAGAAGATAGCTGACTGTGAACCACAAGATGTGCCACATCTACTACATCTGCCAAGACCCAACAGAAATTGCAGAGGAAGTGATCCATGAATACTGCTCTTACTGCTAGCCTGACAATGAGTTCTAGGGTGATGGTGACAGACATGGTGGTAAATCCAAACCTGTTGAAGCAGAAATCCAGAGGCTACAAAAAACTCAACATGAAATCATACTTCCAACAGGCCCTGCCATATAGCTCAGGGAACACTGTAGAAGAGGGAGAGGAAAGTTTGTAAGATTCAAATGATGAGTATGAATATCATTTATTCATATACCCTCTGTTACCCATACAGGTACTGACTAAGGCCTTCATGACCCCACAGTGAATATCATAACCCCAATGAGGAGGGCCCCCAAGGTAATGGGAGCAGTATCAAGGGGATAAAAGAGTATAGTTGTGTGTGTGTGTGTGTGTGTGTGTGTGTGTGTGTGTGTGTGTGTGTTTAAAAACAACTCTATGATGATTTGTAAAAAAATTATTATAAGCAGTTCACTTTTAAATCCAGGGCCATGAAGGTCAAATTAAACTTAAAGAACCATTTCTATTTCCCAATTGGAAAAAGCCACAGAGCCCTATATGGGGAGCTTAGATAAATCTAGATTTATTTCATTTGAGAATCTAGTGCTGTGGACATAACAAACCAGGTAGTTTTGACAATAACAATTGAGGCATAGAAAAGATAAATGAGTATTTGGAAATAGATTAAATAACAGATATTGAATTCTGAATGAGTTTATTCCCTCTTACTTTAAAGACTTCACATTTCATTGTACCAAACAAATTTTCAGGAAAGATATGGGCAGCAATTATCAGTCAATTAAATACTATTTTTTTCTAAAAATTCAGTTATAGTCCTATAATTCTCACTCGATATTTCAATTACTTATAATTGTAAGGATAAATACATTTTGAAATGTAATTCAATAGGAAGATATAGAGAAATATAAACAAGTACTCATAAGAGAATATTTCATTAACTATCTCCATATGTGGAATGACAGTAACCAACTCTGAGGCCAACATACCCATAGAATCTAACTATAGAGGGTTAAACACAAATGACTTCCCTTTAGAGATGAGAGTATCAGCATCCTGCAACAATTCACTGTCAGATGCAAAGGCTGATGTTTTCCACTTTAAGAAGGATGCATAGTTTAAGCCAGGATAATCACCACTGATGCATACAGCAGAGATTAATTTGAAAATTTAATATCAGAAGAGTGGAGGACATGCTTATAAAGCCATGGATTCCCAACAAGTACTCAGGAGCTTCGATGTGCAGAATATTAAAGGATACCACATGTCCTGTAATTAAAATCATAGCAATGTGGAGTAATGATCACAGATACTATATTAGCTCTGGCAAAGGGCAGCAGTTCCAGGAAACTAACAGGAGCTGGAGACCATGGGCTCCGTGGGGAAAGGCCTTTCTCCAAATTGCAGCATAATCCCTGGAAATTAGCAAGAGCTAGAGGAAAACTAATGTAAGTTTCTGGCATTGAAGGAAATAAAAAATATTGCCCTGTCACACATGATTTGGACTGAGGTTTCTTTTCTGTTTATCCAGAGCAAAGTGGCAATTGGGAACAATTAAAACTGAGCTTGAGTTTGCAAGTGTCTGTCACACAGTAATAACATTTACACATCCATGAGTCGTTGATGCTTTAGAAATGCTTGGTAGTGCCTTTTTGATTATTTGTTTATTTTGTGATTTAAAAATAAAATGGAAGAATTTGTTAGAAAAGTCAATATAATAAGAGCTTCCACTCAATGCTAAGTGAACAATATTGGGGTTACTCTAGGGGATTGACAAACCTTGCACATATAAATCTTTTCATGAAGTGGGAATGAAAATATATGTCATTAATAATATCCTCAGAGTACTAGACATGAATTTCTAAAGCAGATAAGAATATTTGGGTTCAAGTCAGAGTTTTAGGTTTCTGTTTTTCTGTTTCTGTTTTGTTTTGAGAGGTAGGATTTCACTCTAGCCCATCTCAGCATGGCCTCAAACTCTCTGTGATTCTCCTACCTCTGCCTCCCGAGTGCTGGGATTAAAGCCATGAGCCACCATGCTTGGCTTGAGTTTTAGTTTTTTATTGTCTGTAGATTTTCTACAAATAAGTAGAAGTTGATTAGAATTTCCATAAATACTGGCCATGAAGTTACATGAAGACCAATGAGAATAATTATTCCTGTCTTCATCATCCACTTCTTCCTAAACATTCCTAACCAAAGATGCTTGCTTTCCATGGATTGTTCTACCTTCAGGACCTATCCTCATAATGAGGTGAAACCCAGATTCTTTGTAATAACAGAATATCATATTTATTACATACAAGTTGCCAGCACATTATATGATGCATATAACTGATAGTAATCTACTGCACTTTGGGAACCCATGCCTGACGTAAATTCTATAGTTATTATGTTGGGTTCATTGCCCAATGTTTCTTGAGAGTACGTAAAGGGAACCCAACCTTGGAGAGCTCTCACTTCCTCTAGACAGCTCTCTCCCACTCCTGTACGGCTCAGCAGATTTCCTGTTTAAGAAATCTTTTCATTTGTGTTTGTCTTGCCTTCTGAGGGAGACTGGAAAGTTCCTTGAGGCTTCAGCTTTATGAATTTTTGTATCTTTCTTTATCACTAGTGACACGGGTCTGCTTAGACCAATAAAGCACTCACCTGCTTTATTGCTTCCAACTCCCTTCCACCAATGTCTCCTGAGTAACTTTTAAGATATCCTAGGCTGTTTCCCATAGGGGAAAAACGCTCTCAGACATTACATTCTCTCTTAGCCACCACATGTCACCACATTGTTCCTGTATCCCAGAAAGGGCTACTTTCTACTGGACACAACTACCCTGTGATTCATGTAGTTAGGAACAGTCTTTTCCTTATTTTTTTTCACAGTAACATATAGTAGTATGATTTGAAATTCAAGATTTGCCAAAAGGGCTGTGCCATACAAAATAGAAAAACAACAACAACAAAATACCAATGGAGTTTCTGTGGAGATGGCTTGCTTGTGCCAGGTGTGGTGGTGCACACCTATAATCCCAGCACTCGGGAGGCAGAGATAGGAGGATCGCCATGAGTTTGAGACCACCCTGAGACTACATAGTGAATTCCAGGTCAGCCTGGACCAAAGTGACATCCTACCTCAGAAAAAAAAGAAAGAAAGAAAGAAAGAAAGAAAGAAAGAAAGAAAGAAAGAAAGAAAGAAAGAAAGAAAAAACATAAAAACAAACAAACAAACAAACAAACAAACAAACAAAAAAACGCTTGCTTGCAAAAACTTTCTGGCTCAGGTTGAA
The DNA here is from genome assembly GCF_020740685.1 of Jaculus jaculus. NCBI lineage: Eukaryota > Metazoa > Chordata > Mammalia > Rodentia > Dipodidae > Jaculus > Jaculus jaculus. The sequence goes on from NC_059102.1 coordinate 137,294,834, forward strand.
TTTCCCAGAACCCACACAAAACCAGACACAAAAAGTGATTCATACATCTGGAGTTTATTTGCATCAGCATGAGGCCCTGAACCACACACATACATGCACACATATACATGCACATGAGTAAATAAATAAATCAGAAATAGTTTTTAGAATAGAGCGTGGGAGATATTCATTTCTAATTAAAGTCCAAGCTGAGACTAGACTGCATTCCTGGCATTCTGACTCACCTCCAGTGAGTTTGTACATGAGCAAGTCCTATGGCTGGAAATACACCACTGTCCTTTCAAGTTTAGACCTCTGTATACCAAGACAGATAGTTTACTCCCCCCTTGCTCTCCTGCCTCTTAGAGTTTGATATCTCCACCCCTCTCTCTCTTTCCTAGGACATTTATTCTCTTTGCTCAGCCTTGCTTCCATACCAAAAGAATTGTTCTACAACATGGATGGACATCAAAATAATTTTTTCAATCTTACTTTACCAGGTATTTTAAGAAAAAATGAAAAACACTGGGCTGGGAAGATGGCTTAGTGGATAAAATGCTTATTACATGAGTATTAGGACTTGAATTCATATCTCTAAAAAACATGTAGACAAACACAGTAGCAGCTGTCTGTAACCCCAGTACCCCTATGACAAGATGGGAAGCAGAGACACAAAATTCCCCCAAAAGCACATGGGCTGGTACACACAATAGTGAAAAACAGAGCTTTCCTTAAACAAAGGAGAATGTGAGGACAACACTTGTGTTGTCCTATGACTTTGACCGTGTCATGTACACACACACACACACACACACACACGCAGATACACACATCATACCTTTCATACACACCATAGAAAAGAGGAAAAAGAGAAGTCTTGGGGTTCGATTTCACCCATTGCAACGTTTTACATGAATAGTTGTATATTTGGAATGTACATATGAATAAATGCATGCACATAAATGCATATTAATTTGACCTATTAATATCCATCAATAGGCTGTTATGTGTTGTGAAACATTTAAATAGCTAAAACAGGATTCTAGGTTCTCCAGTCTTCTCCTAATACTCTTTCTCTTTATATGAGGCCACTCCCAGTCTATCAAGATTCTTTTGCAGCAGATGAAAATCCCCAAGCCTATTTGGCTACACAGTGGTTCAGCCCTTTATCAATTTTGCTCCCTGAATAATTAGCCACTTTGCATCTGCTGATGTTGTTACCCAGGCACCCGGGGGGTCTTTGCTTGGAAGATGTAGCCTTAAGCAAAGTTTGAGGTTTGAGCCAGCACAGTTTGTCCCCATTGCTTATTTGTTAAGATGAGCACGTCCATCTGTCCACATGCCACAGACCCTGGGTGGCAAAAAGCAATAAAAGGAAAGCACTCTTTGACAGCCCTCTTGGCATAAAGCTGGCGTGAGCAGAGGTTATTATCTTGTAATGTCGCTGTTATTTCCAAGGGCCCCCAATGGATCTGCTGACTGTGGTAAGACAGAAAGGGAAATACCGTTAACACAGACCCTGAATTTGCTAAGGGGCAGCATTACACTGTGCTTCCAGAATGCTTTTACTACCTATCAATTGACATATTGACGGCAATATGAAGACTCCTTTCCTGCTGAAGTACTCAATGGAGTATTTACTTAATAAATCCAATCCCAACTTGGTCCATGACCATTATAGTATCAATTTGGCCTCTGAGCTTCTAGATACACTAGAGAGAGAAATGGACTAAAAGATTTGCTGCAGACCCAGGTTTGTTGTTAAATTGCTACATGAACTTGGACAAATCACTTTTCTTCTTAGAACTTCAAATCTCTTATCTATAGCCACAGTCTGACCCATGAGGACCCGGCCACTCCTCAGTTTATATTTCAACTTCATGTTCCTGTGGGTTACAGCTAGTACTGTTTGAAAAGGTCTCCAAAATCACAGTAAAATAATTGCAATGTGTATTCTAATAATAGACACTATAGTATCAGAGCCATCCTCTCCCCAGACTTCGTCTTTAGGGGTGATATGCCAGAATGTGAAACAAAATTACTGAGTCTGTTCAGCAAATTCCTCCTGACAAAATCTTTAAGCATTGACAAGAGTAATATACTTAAAACTAGTTTAGAAGTGTTTCAAGTTTCAAAAATCAATCAAAATCAAATTAGGTTCTGAAGATGCTGTCTGTTGAGTTTTAGGAAAAAATAAAGATTTGTTTCAGCAACTTGGGAAAGGGGCTTTGACCCTGAAAGAGATGACTATCTCATAGAAAGAGATGGCACCTCTTTAAATCTATCGTTCAGGCCCTTCAAAGGACTTCACAAAGTATGCCCTTGACCTATTATCTAGACATTTGTGTATAGCTTAGAAGCTGACCTAAATTTTAACTCTGTTTCTCTCTTCTAGCTTTCCAACCTTCAACCCATCTGTGTTGATTTGATTCAGGTGCCCCCCATAAACTTAGATGTTCTAACCACCAGGTTCCCAGCTGATGGATATTTGGGAATTAACGCCTCCTGGAGGGAGTGTATTGTTGGGGGTGTTATAGCAAGTTTCCCATGCCAGTGTTTGGCACACTATTCTGTTGCTATTATCCACCTTACGTTGGCCAGGGGTTGATGTCCACCCCCTGCTCATGCCATCGTTTTCCCTTGCCATCGTGGAGCTTCCCCTCGAGCCTGTAAGCCAAAATAAATCTCTTTTTCCCAGAAGCTGCTCTTGGTTGGGTGATTTCTACCAGCAATGCAAACCGGACTGCAACAGTAAATAGTACCGGGATCGAGGTTGCTGCTAGACACCTCACTATGTGGCTTTGGCATTTTGGAGCTGATTTTCAAGAGGAATGTGAAAGGATTTGAAACCTTGGCCTAAGAGATGCCTTGCAGTACTGTAAGCACAGCTTGATGGACTATTATAGTCATAGCTGCAAGACATGAATGCAGTAAGAACTATGGACTGTGAAGTTTGGCTCATGAGGGTGAGAAAGAGCTTTGCTTGGACTGGGCTAGCAGTTTGTGTGAGAAGCTTGCTCTTATGCCCAAGTCCTGAGAAGTTGTGTGGAGTTGCTTTGTGTAGACATGAACTGGTGTGAGAAGAGGGACATGGCACAGAAAGAAAAATTTTTGAGTAAACTAATGCCCATTCAGCTGCAATTGAGTGATTACAGCTTTGAGATTGGGCCAGCTGACCTACACTGGGACAACAGGAAAAATGTACACTCTCTTTTGAAGGGGCCTGAGTTCTCAAGGGGTTTTCTGGTCTTCAAAATCTGCCTTAATCCCCCACACACACACCAGGATTAACAAACTGGCATCCTACCTGGTATTGTGGAGTATAAGAAATGCAGGAAAGAGAGGGTCATTGAGTTTGCAACATGGTTTTGTGTTTTGGAAATGGCCATGGGCAGTGTGAAGCAGGTTTGCTGGTTGCCTGCACAGATACCCCATGGGGCCATGATGATGAACCATGGATTGCAGTGGAAACCCAGTGGAGATGCCAGGACCATGAGATGGCTGCTAAGGAAAGCTGCTAGCCCTGATGAACTTTTCCAGGATTGTGAGTAGTCTAGCTGAAAAGGTGGAATTGGAATGCCAGAGTCTTGTTGCTGGTTAGAATTATGGGTCTTGGAGATTTGTCACTGGCTAGAGTTGTTAGAATTGAAGCTGCAGAGATTGATGTTTGCCCTGGTTGTTTCAAATCTTGTATTGTTTGAATGTTTCTTTGCTATGCCCAATGCCATTTTTTGCAGTATGAATATTTATTCTGTGTCATTCTGTGTTTTTAAGTGTTTTTTTTGGTATTATGGCTCAGTTAAAAGATCTTGAACTATGGGAATGTATGAACATCATCCAAGTTCATAAAAACTATGGGACTTTTAAAGTTAGATGAATGCATTGCATTTTACATCATGTGTGGTTATCAGTTTATGAGGGCCAGGGGTGGAATTTTTTTGGTTTTATTCAGGTGTCCCCACTAACTTAGATGTTCTGAATGCTAGGTTCCCAGCTGATGGATATTTGGGAATTAATGCCTCCTGGAGGGAGTGTATTGTTGGGGGTGTTATAGCCAGTTTCCCCATGCCAGTGTTTGGCACACTCTCCTGTTGCTACTGTCCACCTTATATTGGCCAGGGGTTGATGTCCACCCTCTGCTCATGCCATCATTTTACTCTGCCATTGTGGCATTTCCCCTCGAGCCTGTAAGCCAAAATAAATATCTTTTTCCCAAAAGCTGCTCTTGGTTGTGTGATTTTTACCAGGAATGCAAACTGGACTTCGACACCATCCAAAGTTTAATAAGAAGAAAACAAAGGTAAAATAGCTAATATTACTTGCCAGAATACTAAAATGCCCTCATAGAAATAGCAGGGGAACAATTAATTGCCTGTCTTTCCATGAGCTATTTGTGGTTGGGTCATTGACCAAGCAACAAGAAAATAGCTGCTACAGAAAACAGGTACCAAGAGTGGAGTCACTACTGACATGAATCTGATTCTGAGATTTTTTGTTCCTTTTGAACTTGTTTGCAGGAGAATAGTGTTGACTAGACAAATCAGCCATTCTAGTGAGAGTTTACAAAAATGGAAAGCAGATAGAAATGTGATCTGTGAAGGTTTGGCCTATTGACAGGTTTCATAGAGACAGAGAGAGACAGAGAGACTTTGGGACAACTTACTGACAGAAAGGCTGGCTGAATCCTTGCATTCTGAAAATTTGAGCAAGGTTGAGTTTAGAAGTAATGCACACCATCACACAGAAGCACAGCATTGTGCTGTTACCACCAACTATAACATATAATTTCAAATCATCCAATTTCCTATGCCCATATATATTTTCATATTTCCTAAAACATTTTTGATTATTCAAGTTAGGAAGCATGTACCTTAGGACCCTATGGCCCTGAATTTTAATATTTATTCAATTTCTCTTTATTTCCATTATGTCTCCCTCCTACAATACAGATGCCATTTGCCCTCACCCTTCCCAAGATGTGTGGAGGATTTATATGAGTGGTCTTACTCCTTGCATAGCTAGCTCTGTTTTGACAAGCATCTCGTGAGCTAAATGTGTCTTCACCTGGATTTAATATGTGTACTGACTTCAACAAGATTGGAGTCAGAAACACACTAGGTCGGCGGATGTTGGTTTTTCATGAGCAATGTAGTGGATAGGAGCAGAGGAGAAAGAACTCAGTATTATTTTTTTTTTCACCATTTTCTTTCAGGAGCCTAGAAAAGAATATGACATACAGTGTATACTTAATCGCTACTGATTAAATTAAAGGATCCATGGATAAAGTATAAAGGAAGGAATGGAGGAAGGAAGGGGTGCCAGAGTAGGCAGTTAGATTAATTAGACAGGATCGGGGTGACCCTCACAGGGAGGGTCCTTAGGACACCACACCTATATCAGCTTACCCCACCTGCACCAATCCTGGGATTTAGTGTATATACATATATACATCTCATCCAATTAGATCTTTCAAGTGCACACACGCACCCTGCCCAGGTATGGGTAGATTTCTCCTCTAAACCCAGGCCCATTGGCTGGGACACCTGGTGTAGGTGTGCTCAGGTGGGATAACACAAATACTACATTCTCCAGATCTATGGAGAGATGGTCCCATGTTTTTCCTTTCTATGGAGCTTGCAGCAGCTTTTGTCCAGTACTGGGATGATTAAGAGCTCTTTTCCACCCTGCCTAGGTGGAAAAAGACAGCTTTTTTTTTTTTAATCATTTATTTATTTTTATTAATATGTTAACTTTTGGTTCTTCTTGAAAGCACACGTTATTTTTTAAAGTCCCTCTTTTTTTTTTCTAAGACCCTTATCTGATCACATGGACTCCTGAGGAACACATGGCCCACATGGGCTTTTGGGCTTCACATAGTGTACTTATCTACTCTGCTTTATTTCCCCTTACTTTCAGCTTTCCCCTTTCCCAACTCTTTGTAAAATCTGAATAAAATGTGGTATTTAAAAAATATTTTTTGTTTATTTTTATTTGAGAGTGACAGAGAGAGAAGGAGGGAGAGAATAAGATAGGAGAGAGAGATAGTGAACAGGCACTCCAGGGCCTTTAGCCACTGGAAACGAACTCCAGACACATGTGCCCCTTTGTGCATCTGGCTAACATGGATGATGGGGAATCAAGCCTCCTACAAGGGTCCTTAGGCTTCACAGGCAATCGCTTAACCGCATAGCCATCTCTCCAGCCCAAAATGTGGTATTTTAAAAATCATTCTCTTGAATCTTAAATTGCCAATTCTTTGGCTAGTTTGCAGATATGAACTCAGAGCTTGTGGATCTAGGAACCGCCCCAGAACCCCAATTTCCCCATAAAGAAGAAAGGATGGAAGGGAGGGAGGGAGGTAAGGAGGAAGGGAAGATGGCTGGAGAAGAATGGAAGAAAAAGAGGAAGGAATGTTAATGACAAAGTTAATATATATTTTCTGACAATTATAATAATCATAATAATGATAGAGGGGGATGTTTATATAAACAGGGGGCTGGGGTGCTTAGGAATAATCCTGGAACCTCAAGCACTGAGTTTGGTTTGTTAATTAACCAATGAATGGGCAATCCAGGCTAAAGAGAATGTTTTTCAAATCACTGAAACTTATTTGAACATAACAGAGATGCGATGGAGAGAAAAGGGTCCAGGAAGGGAAGGTAAAGTGGGGCAAGGAAAAGTATAACATGTGGTCTGACAGCCCAAGTAAACAAACATGGACCTTGGATTAAAAAAAGAAAAATGTGAGTTTTTTTTTTTTTTTTTTTTTTTTTGAAGCATGAGGTTACAAAAAGATTAAAATGTAAAAATAGCAATAAAAAGTGCCTTTCCCCACCCTCACAGCCAGGGTGGTAAAGAGATAATCTTAGTAGCACAAAGATCCAAAAGCATGTCATCCTGCAGTTCAAGGGTCAGAGAGAAGAATCAAAAATTTCTCTGAGGACTTCCAGCCAAGATGGTGACTGCCTAACTGCATTGCACATCCCCGGGAAAGAAAGGCAAGACATTAAGGGTTCACTGGATCTTTTAGGGGAGAGTAATCTCCAATAGATTACCAGTGGGAGGGCACAGAGGGAAAAAAAAAAAAAACAAAAAAACAGGGAATCACCAATTCCTTCCTGTGTGGGTAGCCCACCAGCGGCCTGAAGCAGCCGCAGTATCCACAGTCCCAGCTTCAGAATACACCCACACTTACTGTAGGAAAAGGGTCCCAGGCCAACATAATTCCACTTGCCTCACTGCACAGGGGTGATCGCCCTACTACCTCTGCCCACAGGTGACCTTGGGCAGGCTCCATCTGCTGGCTCATTGGAGCTCAGCCTCTTTTGATCCTTTTGCCCACCACACTAGTGCCACCAAACTTCTCCTTGCTTGTGCAAGATTAGCCTGCTCGGTTCATTTGCTCACTTACTGCTCTGGCCACCTCACATTCACGTGAGAGCCCAGGCCCCTCCCAACTACCTCAAGCTCAGCCTGTCTCTGCCTGTCCGCCTGCCTCAGCTCAGGTGCCAGCCCCTTCCTGTTTGCCGCTGGCTGGCTGCCATTGTCCTGTTGTGGGGGAGTTCAGACTGCTTCTGGGTCCCAGTCGGTGCTTGGGGCCTCAGTATCCCTCCTAACAGGAGCATAGGCAGCTTTGGTGCATTACTGCATGAGAGCTCAGCAACTTTGGTGCCCCTGCTTGCATATCCAAGCATATTCTCAGCAAAAGAAATACCTCTGGAGGCATCACCATACCTGATTTCAAGCTATATTACAAAGCCATAATAATAAAAACAGCATGATACTGGCATAAAAACAGGAGTATAGACCAATGATACAGACTTGAGGACCCAGACTTTGGGTCAAGCAACTATAGCTAATTGATATTTGACAAAGGCTTTACCAATAAAGGCTGGAAAAAAGACAGCATCTTCAACAAATGGTGCTGGACAAACTGGATAACCATATGCAGGAAACTGAAACTTGATCCACAGATTTCACCATGTACTACACTCAAGTACAAATGGATCAAAGACCTCAATATAAGACCTGAAACTCAGCTACTACTAGAAGAAAATATAGGAGGAACTTTCCATGATATAGGAATGGAAAAAGACTTCCTGAACAAAACTCCACTAGCTTATGATCTTAAACAGTTACTCAACCAATGGGATCAAATGAAGCTGAAGAGTTTCTTCACAGACAAGCATACAATAAGAAAAGCCAATAGATTACCCACAGAATGGGAGAAAATATTTGCTGATTCTTCAACTGACAGAGGCCTAATCTCTAGAATCTACAAAGAACTTGAAAACCTAAACAATACAAAGTCAAAGAACCCACTCAAAAAATGGGGCAATGAGCTGAACAGGCAGTTCACAGAGGAAGAAAAACAAATGGCAAACACACACTTAAGAAAATGTTCATCATCCCTAATAATCAGGGAAATGTAAATTAAAATAACTATGAGATTCCACCTTACCCCAGTAAGGATAGAAAACATCAAAAAATGAAATGAAAATAAATGTTGGCCAGGATGTGGAGAATTAGGAACACTCATCCACTGTTGGTGGGAATACAAGATGGTACTTCCACTTTGGAAAGCAATATGGAGACTCCTGGAAAAGCTGACTATAGAGATACCAAGAGACCCAGTTATTCACTTACTGGGCATCTACCCTAAAACCATTAAACCACAGGCCAGAGAGATTTGCTCAACCATGTTTGCAGTGGCTCAATCATAATAGGTAAGAGCTAGAATCAACCCAGGTGTCCATCATTAGAAGAATGGATAACTAAAATGTGGTATATCTACACAATGGAATTCTATACAGCAGTAAGAAAAAATGACACAATGAAATTTGAGGAAAAATGGTTGAGCCTGAAACAGATCATTCTCAGTCAACCTACCCTATCACAGAAAGAAAATTGCCACGTAGTCTCATTTATCTACAGCACCTAACCTGAATCTACCCAAGATGTCTTACATACCCAGCAAGCATCTTGAGGAGTAAACAATAGGATGGGTGGGAAGGGAGGGAAGGGTAAAGGGGGGGGGGGGAGAAAATGCAGCTCTAGACTCAAACTGCAATGGTTCTATAAAATTCTACATCCTCAAAGGCAGACCAAATGGCTGAAGCTTCACCTTATGATCAGAGAGACCTACAAGGTTTCCTAAAAGACAGACAGATTTCTGTCAGAATACTTGATGACCCACCAAATGTTAGTGGTAAGACTCTACTGTTGAAGACACCATATGTGGTTGACACGTAAAATGGAATGGCTGGAAGCTGGAAGTGAGTCAGTCCCCAGACAGTCAGTGTGCCTAGTGCCAGAAGGTGCTATATGGGTGACTGGGAGAAAATGACCAGTATCTGTCCAAGAAACTCATGATCTAACCTACTTAGCTGCAAATAATCTGTCATGATGCTCACACAAGTGCAATAGTGGCGCATAGCCATGGGGGGAGACCAACTGTTCTTGATATGGCTAACTGATCTTCTCAGTGTTACGGGACCCATAGCTGGAACTGGAAAACAAGTCAGAACCATATCCAAACATAAGCTCGCTCTCCAATATCAAGTTACCAGCAATCGTGGGCTACAAGAGGGCCTATACCTATTAATTTCTCTATAAAAAGTAAGGGCTGTCTCATTTTTGGGGTGCTAACTTTACTCTCCATTGGAGAATCTGCTTCTTTTTTTCAGATAGACATAGATCCTAAGGAGTGAGCCACCCCATCATACCTCAAAATGACCCTGCCTGATACTAAGAACAATTACTGAAACAAGCAAGCAAGGGTGCTGTTTTCTTGGTGAACTGGGTACCAGCACAAGGGGAAAGGCGATCAACACAGAGAAATATCAACTCCTACCAAATCAGATATCCAGAGACCCAGAGGCCCTCAACACCTCATCACTGAAGCAGACCAAAAATGAACCCAATGTGGCTCAGGGAAACTTTGTGGAAGAGAGGGCGGAAAGAATGTCAGAGCCACATATTGGGTCATGATATTCAAAGACATTTATCCTACCCATAACTATGGGCTAACTCTAGAATGCATGCCCCATGTACCTCAACAAGGATGGGCCAGGAGGAGGGGGTAGGACATGGATAAGCCTAACAATGGTACCAAATTGACTGTATTTGCTGAGCACAAAGTAATTAATAAAAATAAAATGTGAAAAAAAAATTTTCTGACCCCAAGCTGGAGTTAGCAGCCAGATGCCACAAGGCAACCTATACCTGTACTTGGTATCCCAACCAATCAGCCTAGACTCAGAGGGGGAATACACACACACACACACACACACATACACACACACACACACACACACACACACACACATACCTGACTAAGGTGCATGCTCAAGAGAGATCTGATTGGGTAAGATGAACAGATGCTGGGCACTGCTACTGAAGCAGGCAGGACCAGCTTGGCGAGGGTGTGATGTGGCCATTGGGCTGGTTATTATCTACCTAAAGAAACTCTAATGTGGCTCAATGCAATAATATGCTATAGAAGTCTGTTTTTGTCAGGTGTATGGAGTTTGAGCTAGAGGTTCTGAAACCAGTGTATGTTTTAATTAAGAATAGTTTATTATCAGATCCAAGTGGAGGGGGCAGTGTAGTCGGAGGGGGAAAGGAAAACAGGAACAAGGAGCTTGTGGCTGATGTAAAGACACCCTAGCACTGTGAATACTGACAGGGAGTCGGCTCAGGAACCCATCAATGCACAGCAAAAGAAAGCACTGCTGGCTCATGCTGTGATGGCAGCAAAGTAGAGGAACTTCAGGTGACTGTTGGAATACATGCTAAGAGCCAAGAAAGAAGCAGAGGAAGGAGGAAGGGGGGCAGGTAGAATAAGAAAGGAAGAGAATGAATAAGAGAGAAGCCCAGGAGTTTTATGTCTGTGCCCTTGAAGCAGTGGGGGCAGAGAATGGTAATACAAGAGTGGACCCAGGTTGTCTGGGACCCCATGGAGCAACAGAGAGAGTAGGCCCTTAAAAAAACATTTGTTCATTTTTATTTATTTATTTGAGAGTGACAGAGAGAGAGAGAGGGAGAATGGGTGCACCAGGGCTTCCAGCCACTGCAAACAGACTCCAGACACGTGCACCCTCTTGTGTATCTGGCTAATGTGGGTCCTGGGGAATCGAGCCTCGAACTTGGGTCATTAGGCTTCACAAACAAGAGCTTGACTGCTAAGCCATCTCTCCAGCCCAAGAGAGAGAGTAGGCCCTTTGGAAGAAGACTTCAGTATTAGGCCATGAGAGAGCATAGTAGGAGCTCTAACACTGACAGACTTCTTAAAAATATCTTTCCTCCTTAACAAGCACCATGTAGACATTTGAAAAATTCAAATATAGAGGCAAAACTCAAAACTAAAAGCTGCAGCTCACTCATTGTCAATAAGACTACATTAGCTGTATATTTTCATATGGTTGTTTTTCTATATATGACAGCAATAGACAGCAATATAGTTCTCTTAAAATGTGTAGCAGTTACCTCTGCATGGGGGAGACACAACAGTTGACCAAAAGCAGGTGACTGGAGGAAAGTGTTTGCTTTGCCTTTAAATCTCCAGAGGAAGCTCAATGATGAGAGGGAAAGGGTGATTGAGCATAGGCTGGGCATTACTTCTTGCAATAGAAGGTGGAAAATAGCAGTAAGAGTGAGCTGGACTTGGGAAAGTAAGAAGCCATGCTATAAAAGCCCACTCACAGCAACCCACCTCCTCCAGCAAGGCTCCACCTCCCAAATTGCAACCAGCTGAGGACCAAACATTAAAAAACACATGACTTTATGGGTAACATTTGATTTAAACTACTCCAAAGTTCTTATAAATATATTCTGTTTTATAAACTCCCCTGTTTTTTGTATACTTAAATTACATTGTGACAGATTTTCTTAAAAATGCTTTACAAATATATTTTTAAAGGCATGGTTTAATGACTACATGGCATTTTTATTTATTATATGTCCATAATTTAATATTTTTCTCTGTCCTAATATCTGGTTATTGTATTTAAGTTATAATGACTCTTAACTATTTGTGTGAATTTGTGATAGCTGTTTTTTCAGATATATTTTGTCAAAATAAACACACAGAGATGGAGAACAGGCAATATGCCTACAAGACATAAAAGAATGCACACTTTAGAACATTCTCACCATTCCCCTTTGGGGTAGTTCTAGATAATTATGGGAAAAGGAACATTTTAGTTCCAACAGCTTTTCATAATTCAAATACTTTAGGATTCACTCATGCAAGAAGCATGTAAATATTCCTGCTATTATATACCTAGGGCTCACTTTGGTTTTTCATTTTCTTCTTTTTAAATACCCAGACTATTAAGCCTTATCCACATTACCTTAATGACATGTTTCCTGAGCTTTCTTTCTTCTCTATATAACCAGTACAAAGCAAGGGCAATTCTCCCAAGCTATATAGACCGCTCTTAGCTTGGTGGGCTCTTTGCATCTATTTAATAGCACATTTACTAACTAGTTTCCATGGAACACTGGTACCTTGAGCTATGTGGTGAGTGTAGTTTCACAAACAATAACTTTACAAAACCTTACCTATTTTCTATCTTTTGGAAATATAGCAAGCATATTTGTTTTTTAGTTGTTCAAAAAGGTTCTTCAGGCAATCAAAACAAAATCAACAACAATATATAGTTTAGATAAACCTAGAATTCCTTAAGCTTCATTAATTCTTTCTTAACAAATATTTGATATATGATTATATGTGATGTTTGTATCTGTGAAGGTTTGTGTGTATTTGTGACAATTTTAATAAACAGGTGAATTCATGCTCTGGGATTTTCCTTTTAGGGATATTTTTGGGGTATGTGTGTCTATGCATGTGCATGCTGGGTGGTATGCATGTGTGAATAATGCATGCATGAGCATAGCCGGGCACAGAATGGTGAGTGTAATTCTTTTATCTTTCATCTTCAAACTTCCTGAAGACAGAATGTCCTTTAACCTGGAGTGAGCTGCAATAGTGCTCTGGTTCCACACTCAGCAGACTGGAATTAAGATATGGCCACACTCAGTTTATGGGGAATTGCATTTGACAGTCTTTAGCCCAAGAGATCTCCATACTTAAGCAGCAAGTGCTTGTAACCACTGAGAAAACTTTTTAGCTCAGTTTCAGAGGTAATTATGCATTGCATTTTCCATTCAGTTATTGGGGTCCTTTCCTGAACACTAGATAGAATTACATATTTGTTTAAACACTTCTCCCATATAGGACAAACTCCAAGTGTTCTCTACAATAGCATTCAATATACTATCCAAGTTGGCTTAATCATAATTTTCTGATCTTGTGTTTTAGTCTAATTATTTATCAAAAAAAATTATGCTTTTTCAGTCTGAATGTGCCAGTTTCTTGGCTTTTTACACCCTGAGTTTTTTTTTTTTTTTTCAACTTGTTAAACTTTTTCTAGGGAACATAGTTATATTCCTCCCATAGCAAATATCAAAACCTTGCAATATCATTCCACCTTGAGAAATCATTCATTTGTTATTCACATCCTACTATGGCTGGTCTACAAAACATTTCCTGATGTCCCAAGACAAAACTATTGATTCTGCCTTAAAACCTCCAAGGAAAGAAAATTAGTAACCATCATCTTTAGTTTATATATGAGGAAACTGAAGTCTAAAGAGATATTTACCCAAAACACTAAACAGAGAAAGTAGGCTCTTTCCCTGTTTTCATAATTGTGAGTTCTCTGCAGACTCTAAGTTCTTGCTACTGGTCTGATACATTTCAAGGAGATTAAAATAGAGTGCACAGTATTAGTGTCTAGGAGCTTCCTAGGCTCTCCAAGGGAGGAACACTTAGCTGAGACACAAGAAGTCTTTACTAAATCATGAATATATCTAAAGCCAGCAGAGTTATACCTGGCATACTTAGTTCATATTTTTAGGGATATAGTTCAGCTGATAAAAGAAGCCGTACAACTTCAGAAGATGAGACAGGAAAGTATATAAGAGGAAGCCAGATAAACAAAAGCTACTAAGCTCGTACAAATGCATTGACTTGAATTGCAGTTTTGGTGGATGCTGGTTGAGCTCACTATTCTGTCACTACTAACTTAGTGGTAATTCAAATTATCTCTTGCCTAATTATTTAAGACAAGAACTAACATATCTTGCTTCTAATAAACTCTGAAGAGCTTGAGGTAAACACTATAAACATCATTAACAGCCTTCATTCCATTAAAATGTAACAATGTATGAAACATCTTTGTATCTATTTTCTGATTTGTGCGCAAGTATCTCTCATTGTATCTACTATATAGAGTGGCAAACCCAAACTTAGACATGTTAAGTAGTTCTGCAACTTGACAGAAATAGGATGGGCAGTGTCAGGAGTTAAACCTATGTCATACAAGCCTAGTGTTGCTCAGAGTTTTCTCAGCATGAAGTAACATAATGAGGAGATGAATCAGTAGGTGTTACTCAGATTTAGATCTTCCTAGGTACTGAAGTATCAGAGGAATCCATGAGACAGAGAGATAAAGGGCAGTCAGAGGCATGATATCATATAGTAGTCACAAGGCAGGACAAGAGCCTGTTGTTTGCCCTGGCTTGCTCTCCTTCCTGTTTTGGCTTCTTTTATCAGGAATGAAAACATTGTTATGTAATATTATCAGGAATGAAAACATTGTTATGTAGTCTGATCTGTCTTAGTACCTGATGATGAGATAAATTTGGTTAGACTACTTTAGGAAAGATGTATGTAATACATGAACCTATTGTTAGGTATGATTAAAAAGGTTTCAAAGCTTTAAATGATTATTGGTAGTCTCCATTTTAGTTGCAAACTAAAACATGTTTTCTTTATCTACATAGCTGATTTTGCAAGCATTCATTGAGTGTTAATTAACTGTTTCAAACATCATGTAGAGGGCTGTGGTATAAGAAAATGACAAAGCTCTCTACATTTAGAAAGTTCAGTCAGACAGGGTATAAGGAGTAAAACTTCACCTGCTGCAGTGATCTGGAAGCTTTTAGGGAGAGAACAAAAGTGAGGGATATGTCTTCCTAGGAACACAGCACGTACATATACATACACATAGACAATCACTTCTCCTTGCTAGCAGAAGCAGGGTCAGATCTGTTAAAACTTACCCCCAAACCCCCTAGAAGTCTGTAACTCTTACAATAAAGTAATCCAGAGAATCATTAGCAAGTAAAAAATACTTAGCATAAGACAGTGGAAATAATATAGTAATGTTCCATTGGCTATTATCACTCATATCCTTGACACCCCTTCCTAAGTCCCCACTGATTTGTAAAGTACATGACAAATTACTTCTCTGAAAATGGCCAGTGTGTGGTCCTAGTTTAAAGTGAGACCTGAGGCAGAAGATTTGAAAATAAGAAGGGCAAAAGAATCTATTACTATCTGGGTTGGCTGCAGCCAGTTATGTTGGAAAGTCATGAGCTTCATTCACAGTAGTCAGATTATGGGAGCAGTCTAGGTGTTCATCATCAGGTGAATGGATAAAGAACACATGTTTTATTCACAGAATGATTTTATTTATTCAACCATAAAGAAGTACAAAATTATGTCATTTGCAGGAAAATGGATACAACCTTAGATAGTAAGCAAAACAAGTCAGGCTCAGAAGGAAAAATAGCAGATGTTCTCTCCTATTTGTGAATCTTAGATCTTAATATATATATATATATATATATATATATATATATATATATATATATATATTCATGAATGTAAACTTGAGTCTGAGAGAACAAAGGAGACTAACAGTAGCCTAAAAATGGAGAAAGGAGAAGAAATGCTCGGTGAGTCTGATGTATGTACATGATATACCTATATGTATGGAATTGCATTTATAAAACCCATAGGTTTGTATGAAGAATATATTTCAGCACTTTTTTAAATAGGTGATTAATAATTATACTGTAACAAATTAAAAAATTAATTACAAAAGAAAAATCAAATGTTAATTAAAAGATATGCATATACTCACTAATGCAGACAGAGCTGGGTGGAGAGACCTTTCTAGGGATTCTCTGTTTCATAACAGGCTTTACTATGACAAGATCCTGACCTTTGTTCCTGGAGCCTCTTGGGGTAGGATGACTCCATATCTGTAAGTCTCTTACAACAGAAAAAGGGGAATGGCTTCTTTTTTCTTAACTGAACACTGACAGACACAAGGAGTAAAGTATGGTCTATTTTTTGTTCTTTAGAATGAAAGTTGTTTTCCTTTTCTGTAAAGCATCAAATAGCCAATATTTTTGCCTTTGCCTGGCTGGCTATACTTGTTGCAACTACTCGGCTCTACCATGTATCACATAAGCAGCTACAGACAAAATGTAAACAAACAAATGTGTCTGTGTTCCATTACAGCTTTGTATACAAAACAGTCAGCAGACCAAAGTCAGTGGCAAAACTGGAGCGTGCCAACCTCTGCTTTAGAGGTTTGCGTTAATCATACTTCTCATTTCATGGCCTGTGGGTTTCACTGATCCATGCAGACTCCATCACTTGACTCCGTTTTAATTTATATAGTCTCTGTGTTTCCAGTCCCCACTCCTGTTCCTCTGCCCACTCTGATATTAAAAAAAAGAAAGGAAGAAGGAAAGAAACAAAGAAGATGCTTTTAAATATATTCATTGCACATATTTTTGAGTATATATTGAATAGTGTGTATTTTTTGTTGCATATATTTGAAGCAAACTTAAATTTTATATCATATTCTGCTTGTTTCTTAATACAGCACATTTTGTGTGGTGCATTTGTACAATTCTGATGACTCTATCAGTAAGTTGTTTGGGAAACAAGTAGGAGAGATTAGTAGGTGTCAGTACTGTTTACCAGTTGGAGGTTCTTATTCCTGGGCTCATGAAACAAGATGACTATTTTGACAATTTATTTAGAAACTAACTAGACTTTAAAAATGGCTTCATGGGTAAAAGCACATGCCATGCATGCAACAGGGCTTGAAATGATCTGAGTTCAATCCCTAGAACCAAGTAAAAACTGGCTATGACCACACATGCCTATAATTCTAGTCCTTTGGGGAGCAGAGGCAGAGGTATCTCTGGGGCTTACAGGTCAGCCAGTCTGAGCAAAAATGTCATCACTTGGTCCATTGATAAACTCTGTTAAGGAAACAAGTGAAAGCCATAAAGGATGACACCTGACTTTCTTTGAGCTATGCACACAAGTGGACACATGCATGTGCACATGCACACACACACATACACACACTCACACCTGTATATGAATGTGCATAAACCACACATAAATCATACTGCACAACATACCACCCCAGATCACATGCACTATATGCACGCAAAAATACTAGCCACCAGAATGTCCAGATTTAGGATCTAATAAGTCTGTTTGTAGGGATGAGAAGAGAAGGCAAAATCAGTAAGGTGATCTCATTTTCCTGAGGTCATGCTGCTATGTATGAAAAAGGAGTATACAATACCATGTATCCTGACTCTAAGAGCATAACTCTATATGTATTTGATATATAGCATTAATGAATTATGTGTATGGGAAAGTCATCCAATATAATGTGTTCTGAGGCATATTAATACACTCACTCTATAGACATGAAGAATCCTAACTACCAGGTGGTGGAGGTTGGGGAGGAGAGGGAAAGATAATTAAAGACAGAGAGTAAAAGGATAGAAGTTGTCAATAAGGTGAGAAGGGATCTTTCCCCAAGGAAAGAGAGAAGCAAGGTTAAAGGCATATTGATCTTGAGTGAGGAAACATTCTCCCTTCCTGTAATCCAGCTTTTAAATCACCTGGCATCAAAAACCTGCCAGTCACTGAACTTACTTTAGAGATATCTCTAAAGATAATGAAAGGGGATATTTGATAATAGGGAGGGTACCAAAGTACTTTCTGATGATATAAACTAGGCTGCAAGATAGAGGTGATATGGAACCTGATATAACATGTGTTGAGAAATGAGCAGGGAGCAGCCAGACATATGTAACATCTCAAACTGTAACCAATTCCTGAATTAATATGAGACAGGCTCCCTTTCCAAAACAAAGTACAAAACCACCCAGATCAACACCACAAGGACCATAGAGCATATAAAATTTCTAGTGAATTTCTTGTAGGATTTTCAAAGCAACTCTGCAGGAGTAGGCTGAGCTTTGTTTACTAGTCTTACTTTATAGACAATAAAACTAAAAGTGAGTTTAGAAAGGATGGAGGGGCAGGCAGGCACTTGGAGATGTATGCGACAATCAGAAATTACTGTGTAATTGCCAGATAATCTTCATAACAGAGCACATTATACCGGTTCAAACAGAGCTTTCACAAAACAGGGTTAGTAGTACTCCTGTATGAATGAATATGTATGGACGTATCTATCCATCTAGCTCAATTGCATATTTATGTATAGTCATTTTCCATCTACAGTCATAATATGTCACCTATGATCAATTCACAGTACTTATTGATATCCTTTTCAGTGTAGTTATGAGTTACCACTTATACCTTCTGACTGGCCAATATCATGCAGTTTTGATGGCTCATGCATTTCACCACGGGGGAAAATGCACCAGCTTTGGTCAGGTCCATGTACGGCTATTTTCCTTATAGATTTCACATTTTCTCACTGACTTAGTTAACATTTCTATGCTCAGCCTTGTCAAGTAAAGCAAGATATATTCTATCACAAGGCTAGGAAGATCTAATAAGATACTGGCTATAAAACGCTGATCACAGTGCCTCTTCTGGGACAGGCTCACAGATGTCGTTCTTACTTCTAACTTTTATTATAACATTCTTTTCCCACCTTATGGTGTGTCTTTTCCTTTGTTTCCAGGTGGCTTCATTTATCTTCTCTTTAAATTTCATGCACTTTATCTTATGAGTCATTATTTGAATACTATTTAATTATTTGATTTAATTATTTAATTACTAGAATACTATTTAAAAGCAAATAGTTTTTAGAATTATTCATTTTCAGCCAGATGTCAGAATTAGACAATCAGGAAGGAAGGTTGCCCAAGGTAGAACTTTCCATTTACCATTTAGCACACCAAGAAATAGCCCAGAAACTATTTTTTAAGTCGCCTACAGATTTCACATGCAGTTTATTATCTATTCCAATTGTATATTACATGAATTACATAGTGAAGAACTCTCCAGCTAGTGCCTTCCCTTGAGTTTGGGACAACTTAGTGTTGTAGACAACGAAGAGTTGATTCTGAACATACATATAAGAAGTTGGGAGAGCAGTGTCCTCTGAAAATTTAACATGAAACTTACTTTAATATTCATTCCTTATATTAGGTCTGATCATATGTGCTAGTATGCAAAAGTAAATCAGACAAGTCTTTAATGAATATGTGATAAAATTTCATTCTACAGTGAAGAGGGACATAATAAACAGATTCAAGGAGAGCTCTGAGTACAGAGATAGACGATATGATATTTGGAACAGACACCTGTCAGCCAGTATCTCCGTGTCCCTTCTTGTTGCAAAGTGGCCCTTAGGTTGAAGAACTAGCTATGTAGCAGTCTATTGTGTTCTTCGCAAGCTAAGTGTGGAGTTACAAACCCCTCACCTTGCTCATAGTTGCGTAATTAGAGTCTTTTCCTAGTAACTAGCGGGCAGAATCTGATACACAGATATCTTCCTTGCTCTGGCCTACTAAACGAGCAGCATGTGTACTTGCTTTCTTTACCTATATTGGAAAGCCTCTTCAAATCAAGTCTACATAGGGCAAAGCAGATTAAAAAAAAAAAATGAAGGGAAAGCAGGATCTGAATAATGTTGTGCACCTAGAACTCCCTGTGGCCATCTGTGTCTTTGGGCTTCCCAAACATATGTGC
Source organism: Jaculus jaculus (assembly GCF_020740685.1). Classification (NCBI taxonomy): domain Eukaryota; kingdom Metazoa; phylum Chordata; class Mammalia; order Rodentia; family Dipodidae; genus Jaculus; species Jaculus jaculus. The sequence continues at coordinate 137,314,656 of NC_059102.1, forward strand.
CAATAAGCTCATTTTTGCTTAAAATTTGAATCTCTAATAAACACAAGTTCGTATAGGTATCTTATTTCTTCACATTTATACAAAATTTGATTCTATTTTAAAACCATTGCATATACATTACAATGTGTGAATCTCAGGAAAATATTGTAAGAGAAGTTAGAACTGTATTGTGATTCTACATTCATGAGCAAACTGGAATCTGAAAAGAAATAGTTTTACCAAGATGAGTCAAAATGATTGCTTTGAAGACAGAAATGAAATGAATGAGCCTTTCTAATATTCAGGGCAGGATTCCTATCACTTACACACTGCTGTCTGATTACTTGACAACACTTGTCAGTGTCCATGCCCGACACTAACTGAACACAGAAAGCCTATCATAATATCACACGGTTTTGTAGCAAATGAAATGAAGTTCAGTAAATAATTCGTGTAATGTGCCTACATCATAACCTCTATCTAAAATTGAATATGAAAAGGCATTTGTATCAAGCATGGGTATACTTTTATCAAGTACTTTTACCTGTTTTATATGACCTTCCTGAATATATAATGTTAATTCATAAATTTGTTTTAACTCCCAAATTTTCTTTAATATTTCTATACTATTACGTCCACTTATTGAGTGATGGGGTATCCCTAACATGTTTGTTCCATTCATCACATCCCATAAAAAACTTTGTTTTCTTTTTTTAGTTTACAATTAATTTAAAATATGTACATATTTGTGATTTGAGATAAAATTACTAAGAATATTTAAATTAAAATTGTCCCTGCCACACCCTATTCATGTTTTCTGTTTCACAAATATAATCACAGTTCTTAAAAATCAGTATGAGCATTCTCTTTCAGTATTTAGCACAATTTTCCCAAAGATTATGCTCCTCATAATCTTGTTGGATTTATCAATTAGGGGAATGATTTTCTCAATACTCATGTCTTTCAATATAATTATAAAACATTGATATAAACAAAGCAGAGATATGTGTATTGTAATAATTACATAAGTAATCTAGTAATTATGTCTTTACTTTAATAGCAGTTTAACAATTAGCATCACAACCATATGCCCTTGTTTTTCTCACCTAACTTATTTTAAATAATCTATAGTTGGTATTTTTGTTGGTGGTGGTTTTGGATAACTGGTTGATTTTTTTTGTTTGTTTTTGTCCTCATTTGGGAACTCCCTGTACCAGAGCATCCTTGTTATTTTACTACACTCTGAATAGTAGATGTCTTAAGAAGATTAAAAAAATGTCCTAGACCCTGGTGCTGATTATTAGGAACAGCATGGAAGCAGCTTGCTTGTCTCCCCATTTCCTTTGTGGATTCAGCTGTGACATGTATGCAGGCATGTTTTTCCCTCCCATCTTGCTACCTTCTGAAAAAGAAGAACAGATTTTCCGATGGAGAGTGAAGTCAGCATAGTTTAAATGGGATAAGTATTATTAATTTAGAGAGAATTTGAAGTATGTATCCCCTATTAGCTAAACACTAGTCAGCGCTTGAAATGGGAGAACACAATATTTGTCTCCATAGGACTCTGATTTAGCTCATCACTAACATAGACTTAAAACTCACCTTTTTCCCTCTTTCTGCAAAAAAAAAAAAAAAAAGGGCTGGAGAGATGGCTTAGCGGTTAAGTGCTTGCCTGTGAAGCCTAAGGACCCCGGTTGGAGGCTCTGTTCCCCAGGTCCCAGTTAGCCAGATGCACAAGGGGGCGCACACATCTGGAGTTCGTTTGCAGAGGCTGGAGGCCCTGGCGTGCCCATTCTCTCTCTCTCCCTCTATCTGTCTTTCTCTCTGTGTCTGTCGCTCTCAAACAAATAAAATAAAATTAAATTAAATTAAATTAAATTAAATTAAATTAAAAAAAAAGGAATACACTTTGCTGGGCTGGGGAGATGGCTTAGTGGTAATACTAAGCCAAAGGATGCAGGTTCAATTCCCCAGTACTCACATAAAGCCTGATGCATAAGGTGGTGCATGAGTCTAGAGTTCACAGTGACTAGAGACCCTGATGCACCCATTCTCTCTCTTTATCTGCCTTTCAAATAAATTAATAAATAATGTGTATATATATCTCTCTTTCAAATAAATTAAATATATTTTAAAAAATTAAAAAAAAGAATTCATCCACCATGGCTCAAGGAATTTTGCAGGAGAGGAGTAAGAAAGATTGTAAGAGCCACAGGTTGAGACATCATGACCAGAGTCATTCTCTCCCCACTAAAATAAGTAACTACTACTCCCACAATGCATAAACCACCAACCCATGGAGAATACCTGCAACCCCACTGAGGAGCATCCCAATATAATGTGGACAGGGATGAGGGAAAAGAGGGTACCAACATATGCCATATTCATATGAATCATCTTGGTAATAATAATAATAATAATAATAATAATAATAATAATAAACATTGAATAATAAAACAGCATTCCTTCTAGAATTTTCTTCAACCATAACTTATAGTTTTGTTATGAATCGATGAGATTTTTCTGTTGGATGACCCATTTCATGGATGTTGTCACTCCTACTTAAAGGTTTAGTCTTTAAACATTCTAGGAACATATTTTTTAAAAACCTTGCTAGGAAAAGTTTTAGAAAATAGTACTTGCAAAGTTTTACATAGTAAAGTTGTCAATATTTAATACTCATGAGTATCTATAATTCATTACTTCTCTTTTAACTAACATTCTACACTATTTGGAGGAAGATTAAAAGTTTTGAGTATTGCTGCATTTTACATATGGTCTTCTCCATCCAAAATGGAAGTTTTTCGGCTCTTCTATTTACCCTTGGAAAAAGTAAGCTATGGGGGCTGGAGAGATTGCTCAGTTGTTAAATCACTTGCTTGCAAAGTCTGGTGACCTGAATTCAATTTCTCAGTACTTACATAATGTCAGATAGACAAACTGACTCAAACATCTTGAATTTATTTGGGCATAACCTTAGTAATCTCTCCCCAACCCTGCCTTTATCACACACATATGCACAAATAGATTTAAGAATATATTTAAAACAAGAACAAGTTGTAAAAAATTATAATAGCACGATTTTTTTTTGATATTTTTGCTTTGTTATGTTATGTTCTGTAATGTACTGTTCTGTTCTTTTCCATTGAGTTGCATTGGGTTGGGTTTTCCCCCCAACTCTGGTAACTTATGGGGAACTTTCAATCAGAAAACTCCACTTTTTTAGTTGAAAGAATTTCATTTAATTATGCTTTTATAGAATTCCTACTATCTACATGTCATTGTTTTTTTTAAGTTTTTTTATTAGATATGGACATATTTAATATGTAAACAACACATGTTGGTGTCTGTGTCATCCTTTCTCATCCCCATGACCCTTTTCTGTTGAGACCCTCCTCCTTTGGGATGCAGGTCAACCCCATGAGAATTGTTGGGGGGGGGGTGTCACTGTGAAAAATGTCCCAACTTGTGGGTGTCACAGTTGTTCTGCCTCTTTTTCACAAAATTCCCTGAGCCATATTGGGAGCATTTTTATTTATTTATTTATTTATTTATTTATTTATTTATTTATTTATTTATTTATTTGAGAGCGACAGACACATAGAGAAAGACAGATAGAGGGAGAGAGAGAGAATGGGCGCGCCAGGGCTTCCAGCCTCTGCAAAGGAACTCCAGACGCCTGCGCCCCCTTGTGCATCTGGCTAACGTGGGACCTAGGGAACAGAGCCTCCAACCGGGGTCCTTAGGCTTCACAGGCAAGCACTTAACTGCTAAGCCATCTCTCCCACCCATATAGGGAGCATTTTAAGTCTACTTCAGGGATGGGCACTTTGGAGCTTCTGGGTGTTGGGTTTGGTAGGCATTGAGTGTCCTCAATCTCCTTCACCCTTGTGCTGAAATAAGATTCACTAAGAAAGCAGAGCTCTTGTTAATTTCCCAAATTCCTCTCTGGTTCCAGCTGCAGCTGGGGTGGAGTACGCTGGGTGGTTTATCTCAAGTCCAACTCCCATCTGAAAAAGAGAAGCTGATTGTCCAGTGGAGAATGAAGTCAGTACCAGCTAAATGGGATAGCCATTATTAATTTAGAGAGACTTAAAAGGATGTAGACCCTCTTATAGTCTAAGGTTAGTGGGAGACTGACAATGGAAATCAGAATCATTAACTGGATATGATTCTGACTTGTTGCCCAATTACAGATATGGTTTCCTTTCCACTGATCAGATCTGTTAGCCAATCCAAGAGCAGTTGGTTACCCACCATAGCTGTGTGCCACTATTGAACTTGTGTGAGCATCATATCATGTTGTTTGCTTCTGAGTCCCTTAGAGTTTGAGTTGCTCAGACAGATGTTGGCCATATTGCCCCCTGTAGGTCAAGTAGCGACTTTAGTAATAAAAATAAGTCTGGGGTGCTCTTCTCTGTATTCTAGCCAGGTCTCTCCATGGTCCTGCCAACAGTGTATGGTGTCTTCAGCAGTAGGGGCTTGCCATTAGCTTCTGGTGGGTAATCAAGTCCTCAGACAGAAGCCTGTCTTCTTTGTTTTGGAGGATCTAGTAGGTCTCTCTGATCAACATCTCATTGTGGATGTAGACCACATCTCTGGACCCAAGCCTCCCCACACACTCAGAAGCTGCATGTTATCTTTAATGGTCTTATCTTTTAGTTCACATGCAACCTTTCAGTGGAATAAAGAGATAAAAACCAATGGTGAGTTTTAAGAGGTATACATGGATACAAATAAAATACAGTACAGTTTTATGGGAAAATTATCAAATCCTATTAAGGAGAATATTAAAGAATATAAGAACTGTAAATATGAGCCACTATGCCTTGAGTTTCAAAAGAAGAATTCTTCTTCATGGCCAAGTGAGATGCTTCAGTGTAGAAAATAGTATCTCACTAGATATAATGTATAGAAGAGAGGATAGGATCTCATTTGAGAAAACAGAACCTAATTTGAGAAGATGGGCCCACATTGGTGAGAATGGGACAAATGTGAAAATACATAACACATATTTTGATGGTTTAATTATTTATACAATATAGATTTGAGAGCCCTGTGCTTCTGACCATAAATATCAGCCTTTCATAGGTCACAATTTTGTGAAGTTTCAGATAGATTATATTGGTTGAATTCAATATAATTAAGTAAAATGTAGTTACTTACATCATCTGTTAGATTTCAGTAGTTTATTTGGGTTATTTAGGTGGTAAAAACTTGAAGTGGTAATATTAATCCAATAAACTATTTCTGCTGGCCAGTAGCTCAAATACAGAGATATTTAGCAATATTTTCACTTATAAAATACCTCTTCCAGAACATGTAGCATCTAGACCCCACAGTCTTCTAATACCTATTATTATTAGAACCAAATGGTTGATACTTCCTGGGTGACTCTTTTGTTTTTCTGACCATTTCTTGAAGGTTCAATCCTCAACTTCTCAAATATGTTGAAGCCTCTCATGTAGTCTCCTGACTTCTTTCATTCTTCTGCCTATTATAGGTTTATGAAGTAATTTTCTTACCTTTATTATCATTCAAAAGATGCATTTGAAAAGGAAATCATGAAAGTTTTCTCCTTTTGTGTTTCATTTTCTAATTTAACAGCTTTTTACACAAGTTCTTCACAGGAATGATCTGGCAATGTGTGATAAATTGCTTTAAAAGTCATGTTGAGGAAATGATAGTATGAAAGAGCAAGAAATCATATGTGAATATGAAAACACAGGTACGTAAGCAGAAAAAGAGGTGGAAGAAGTAAAATGATGTACAACCTGTAGACAGCAGAGTGAAAGAATTTAGAAGAGTGGGTTGGCAGAAAACTGAGTGCTCAGGTTCAGTGGGTTTTGAAATTTAGCTCCTCACTGGATCTGAGTCTCTTCATCTGTCCTTTGGATCAGGAAAGTTGGGGACTAGTAGCAGGAAAGATTTCTTCAGGACTTGCATTCAACTTTACTCTTTAGGCTTTGTTTTCTTTGAAAGAGGTTTACACATAAATTTAAGTATAGACAGGGGAATTCTGGGTTCTTATAAACCATGTAGCCACAGTTATCATTAACAAGCTGATGTACCACATGCACTCCAGAACACTGTATTGTGCATGTATATATTCTTTGGGCAGTTCCTAAGAGTTTGCAGATTACTGAACTCCTGTGAGGATTGCCATAGGAAACATCAATATTAGAATTTTCTTCTTCCTGCAAAATGACCTCTGATCTTTGTCATTCGAATGGAATTGCTGATGTGTGTTTCTTTTGGACTTTGAATCTTCCCAGAATGCAAGTGGAACACTGAAAATAAGAATATTTTTCCTTCCATACAAACCTTGTCATTCAGTTGAACCAATTTTCTCCTTGCACATCAGGATATTTGCAAATGTTTCATTAGCTTTGGCCTAGATAGTTCTGTAACAAATGCATTTATTGTGTTGTGCCCATGATGCATCAGCACAAATGACTCACTGAGCCTCAGTTAATTACACAGGGAGAATAAAGGGATGACTTAAACAGAATCTCAGGAAAATCCAAAAAAAGAAAATGTTGTTTTTTCCTTAAAAAGGACACTCTGTGTTAAAAAAAAAAAATCAATAACTGGTTTAGCCTCCTTTTCCACAGACATGACACTAAATCTTTGAATATTTATTTCACATATTCACCTAATATTTATTGAGAATGAGGTAAATGTGATAGTTAATGGAGATGAAATAATAGATTTAGTACTTGTCCTTAACTCACTAGTTTGTGGAGGTTACAATAATAACATGATCACAAAAAAGATAATGAGATTGCCCAAAGTATAAAATGGGAGAGAAGTTAAAGGGTCTGGCAATTACAGGTATAGTAGAGAAGAAGGGGGAATTTCCCTATGGGGAGTGACTTCAGAGCAGAATTCTGAAAGACAAGTTAGAAATGCATTATCAGAAATGCAAGTGGAAGAGAGAAAAGGTTACAATGCTCTGAAGGATGTATACAAACCTACTGAACAGAAGGAAATTCAGCAGGGCAGAAGGACAAAACACCAACTGTGTAAATTTGGAGAAGCCAAAAATGTCCTCAGAAAAAGGAAAACTTGATTTCAGTATATATTATAAAGCATCATAATAGAAACATTATGGCACTGTGTTACTGACACTAAAATAGGCACACAGATCTATGGAATAGAGTAGAAGATTCAGTTGTAAACTCTAGTAAATAAAGACAGATAAACTTTGAAAAGGGGTCCCAAAAATACATTGTAGAAAAGACAGCATCTCCAACAAATCGTGCTGGAGAAACTGGATAGCCACATGCAGAAGAATGTATTTGGATCTTCTCTCTCACCTTGCACACAAATGAACTTCAGATGGATAAAGGACCTCAAAATAAGACCTCCTGCATAGCTGCATATCCCTAAATAATGGGGAAGGATACTCAGAGGTGTCCATAGAAGTTGGAGAAAGTTTAACCCTAAAACTTCAGGCTTTGGCTAGCAAAACTCAGGGCCAGAGTTACATTTCCACCCACAGTGAGCGGCTTGTCAGGGAGATCCATGAGTTCCCCAAAATAATGCAGGCAAATGCCAAAGTACTTGGTTATCTGTCAGAGCTATTGCTGAAAACACCATAGTCTGGGGTCATAGTACATCAAGAGACCATGCTGCAATACTGCTAGAAAGTTCTATGGTGTCTGCTGAGGTATAACTGTTGCTAAGAGCAAGAGAAAGCAAGAGATCCTCCAAGTTTTGAAACCAATCAGTCAGGCAAGAAGTACATACCTGTGCAGTAGTGGCACACAGCCTATATGGGTAGCCAACTGTTCTCAGATTGGACATGAGACGTTCTCAGTAGGGGAAAACTCATTTCTGGTACTGGCAACTAAGTTAGATGGTTAGGATACCCACTGACTCTGGAGAGAACTTCCACAGCTCTTTGACTAAGAAGAAATCTGGTGGGGGTATACATCAGCAAGTCTCTCCAATATGCTTATCCCCTTTAATCCAAGCTGCTCTCAGTTTGCTTAGAGAATCAAGATCCAGGATGCATCAACACAACAATGCCTACCACTAAAGGGGTCATCTCTATCTTACCTGCTAGGCCCAGGAGTAATTGCAGAGGAAGAGGTGACATAAGTAATGCTCTCACTACTAACCTGAAAATCAGTTTCAAGGATATGACAACATATACTGTGGTCACTCGAAACTCAGTAAGACAGAGATTCAAAAGCTACATAGAATACAACACTGAATAAAAAATTTTAAAACATTTTAATTTTATTATTTATTTAAGAGTGACACAGAGAGAGAGAGAGAGAGAGAGAGAGAGAGAGAGAGAGAGAGAGAGAGAGGCAGATAGAGAGAGGATGGGCACGCCAGGGCTTCCAGCCACTGCAAACGAACTCCAGATGTGTATGCCCCTTTATGCATCTGGCTTACGTGGGTCTTGGGGAATCAAGCCTCGAACTGGGGTCCTCAGGCTTCACAGGCAAGCACATAACCACTAAACTATCTCTCCAGCCCCTCAAATTTTTACTATGCCCACAAAGGCTCAGGGAACATTGCATAAGGGACAGAAAGATTGTAAGAGTCTTATGGTTGGTTGGTTAGATTAGCCTGAGACACTGAACCCCTGTCCCACACACACAAAGACTGACTGAGGCCTTTCAGACCCCCACAGTAAATACCGATGACCTCACTAAAGAGGTCTCTCAGTGGAATGGGGGTGGAGCAGAGGGGATATAATAATATAGTCTTTTTAAAAATGAATAAAGAAAATTTAATTGAACAATGAATTGGTAAAACAATAAAAGGAAACTATGAAAGACCAGAGAGAAAAATATTTTAAGTGTTGTGGGCTACATAGTTTTTGCAAACAAACGTGTACTTTACAAGCAAGTACCTTCAAACACTTGAGCCATGTTCTTAGCTCATTACAAATTCTTTAGAAATATAAAACAAATCTTAGCTCAAGGGCAGTATAAAAACAGATGAAGGGCAGAATTTTAAGTTGTCTTTGCTGTACCTTTCCAGCCCTTGTCCTTGACCATAAGCTCTGGGAGAGTTCAGATAATCTCTCTTATCTATTAGAGAATTTTCACCGCCAACTAGATCATAGGTACAGACTAGGAGTCTAATATCCATTCATTACATTAACAACTCAAATACATGTCTCAAATGTTGTTTACCTATTTATGATAGTAATAAGTGAGTTGTTATCATGACAATTAACTTTGCTATTGTCATTTTTAATCTTATTGTTATTGTTCACTTGTTATGTTTAGAAAAACATTAAAACTTACACAGTATTATGTAGCTACTAAGTGACAGAGCCAGGATCTAATTAAGTCTGTACATTTCCTAAGCCCAGACTATTCCATCCAATCATACTGCCTCTTGAATGGCACATAACAATGTGTAATACACGTAAACATCAGGTTGTAGAAGCACAGGTTGTTGTTATGGGAGAAATATGTCATTCAACATTGGAGACAGAGTGCAGACATCAAGTTCCTCTTTACTCCTTATATTTCTAAAATTATAAGTACATTTTATAAGAAGAAAGCTGAAGGTGATGAAAGGACACATAGAAAGGAAGGAGAGAGGGAAATAGAGAAAAAGGGATAGAGGGAGGAAGGGCCATGGATGAAAGAAATCAAGTACTCTTCAGGATCCGAGGGGATTGTTAACTCATGAGGCAGAATGTGTAGGTAAGAAATATTAACTGGAGAAAGAACTAATCAGGGTAATAATTTACAAATATTAATCAATCCCATGAGCTCCCACCATCAAATATTCTAATAGGTTCTCTGGATTTTATCTACCAGGAATGAAGTCCAACTGCCTCCTTTTTTTTTTTTTTTTCTATAATATACTTTTCTTACTTGGGGTGAAGTTTAGAATTTCACATGTGAGCAACATTTGAATTTTTTATACATGGTGCAGGTGAGTTATGATGCTTTCCCTACTCTACCCTGCCATTCATTCACAGGCTGAGGAGGAGGAAGAAGAATTCTGATATCCATAAGTGTGCAGCTTGTTGTTACTTCTGGAAAAGACTAGACTCGGTTGAAAATCCATTTCCCAGAGTCATACATTTTTAGGTTTTCTTTTAAAATATGAATACTTAGCCTATCCTCAGCTTTGGAACTTGGGTACATTTTTGACCACAACAAATTAAAGTTTCATCAAATATTTTTATAGCAATATTCTGCTCAATGGAAACAAACAATCCTGGAAGGAATATTTCTGAGATGTATTACTGGTGGGGATGACTGGATAGTCACTATACCACGATGAAAATTTTGGAATAAGATACATAGCCATAACAAAGGTACAGAGCAAAAGATAAATGGAAAGATAATCAGAAATATTGGAAATAAAAACTTTAGGGGGAAAAAAGTGCTTCAAAATAAAACTCTGTTGAAGCATAGCAAGACATTCTTTAAAAAATGTTTTCAGGTCCCCTGTGCCAATCTGTGTGAGGGCAGGCATTGTGGTATGGATGAAGCAGGCTAGACCCCTGTTTCCCAGCTCCTCTCAGCTCCCTGGTCTGGGTTCCCTGCGTGGATAGTGTATGGGAGGGGTGGTGGTGTGGAGTGAGTAGGCCAGAACCCTGTTTCCTGTATCCTCCCAGTTTTCTGGCCCAGGTCCCTGGATCTGAGTGTGTGCTAGCAGGGGCAACACAGAGTGAATGAGACAGATCTCTGTTCCCTGCCACCTCCCAGTCCCCTGGGCCTGGTACGTTACATTGTGCCTTGCTTTGGTAGTTATGACCCCTGTGTGAGCTCTGGAATCAGGTCTATTTCTCTGGTATCCTGACTGACCACTGGGTAGAAACATCCCTGTTAACCTAAGTCAGAGGGTGCATGGGCCAAACGAAAAGAAAAATCTTGCTTCCTCCTCAATAAAATAGAGTATACCTAAAATGGGTAATAACAACATAAAAAATCCAACAAAAGTTAAAAAAAAAAAAATGGAGAGATTTCCACCAAGGATGCATAGTCCTACAATGGAAGCCTCCAATGAAATCATAGAGAAATCAATGGAAATTCATTCTCAGAATGAAAACACAACAACCAATGAGACCCTGATGAAGGAAAATCACTAAACTGAAAGCAAACCATCAAATAACAAACAATCATATCAACAAAGTTGAACAAAATTGATTGACACCTACAGCATTCAGCTTTTGACAGTAGGCTTAATTGAAGAAAACATTAGCACCCTCCAAAGAGCTATGAATAAATTTAAGGTAAGTCAATGAATGGAAGATCTCAACAACCAGTTGATTAAGCTTAATTAAGACTTGATCAAATGCAAGAATGAAATCCAAGAAACATCAAGAAAACCAGAACTCAAATTGAAATCATACCTCAAAAAAGAGATGGATCAAAGCAAAATAACACAACAGAAAACAAAAATCCAGTAGAAATTATAAAAATTTCTGTAGTACCCCTCTCCAACAGAGTTACTCATGTGGAAGACAAGAAAGAAGAAATTGATTGGGAGGCCATTTGCTAAGTTCAAAAAAAAAAAAAAAATCAAGTGAACAGAATACAAGGAAACTGAGGGATAACTTAAAATGATCAAATATCCTAATCATGGGTATATCATAAGGAGAGGAAATCCAGGCCAGAGACAACAATTACAAGATTCAACAAAATTATTGAAGAAAATTTTCCAAATCTCTCAAAAGAGAGGCCCATCCAGATACAAGAAGTCCAAAGAACACCAAATAGAAAGGACCGATAAAGAAACTCTCCAAGGCACATCATAGTTAAAACTCTTAACAAACAATGAAAACAAGGAGAGAGTATAAAAAGCAGCAAGAGAGAAACAACTCACAACATACAAAGGATATTCCATCAGGATTACATCAGATTTCACAATGGAAGCCAAAAAGTCAGAAGGTCCTAGAATGGAACACTTAAAAGTCTAAGAAACCATGGCTTCCAATCCAAGCTACTCTACCTAGCAAATTTTATCCCTCATAATAGATGGTGAAAGAAAAACTTTCCATGAAAAAAGTCAATTCTATGGTTATATGAAAAAAAGTCAAACTTACAAAGAATAGTTAAGGGAATGCTCCACACAGAACAGTAAACAACCAATCTCAGGGGCTAAGGAAAATATCAAAACAACCAAAATAGACCAGGCTCAAAGTTATATAAAAAACAAGTCCTGAAGGAAATAAAAAAAAAAAAAAAGATATTGCAAAAGAGTAGGGTGTGGTGGCATACACCCTTAATCCTAGCACTTGGAGAGCAGAGGTAGGAGGTTCACTGTGAGTTTGAGGCCACCATGATAATGAAAACATAACATATCAAAATTTATGTTATTATTAGTTAACTTTTTAAGTTCCTTGTATATCCTAGGTATTAATCCTCTATCAGATATATAGCTAGCAAAGATTTTTTTCCCATTCTGTAGGTTACCTCTTTGCTTTATTCACAGTGTCCTTTGCAGTCAAAATCTTTGTAATTTAATGAGGTTCCAGTGATTAATCTGTGGTTTTATTGCCTGAGCAATTAGGGTTGTATTCAGAAAGTCTTTGCCAACATCATTATGTTGAAGAGTTTCCCCTACTTTTTCCGCTAGCAGTTTTACAGATACCAGTCTTATGTTAAGTTCTTTAATCCATTTGTACTTAATTCTTGTGCATGGAGAGATAGAAGGACCTATTTTCATCCTACTAGAGATACATATCCAGTTTTCCCAACACCATTTGCTGAAGAGGCTGTCTTTTCTCCAATGAGTATTTTTGACATTTTTTAATGAATATCAGGTGGCTATAGCTACATGGACTTACATCTGGGACCTCTATTCTGTTCCATTGATCTTCATGTCTGCTTTTGTGCCAGTACCACATTGTTTTTGTTACTCTGGCTCTGTAGTATAGGTTAAAATCAGATATGGTGATACCTCCTGCCTTATTTTTGTTGCTTAGTACTATTTTAGATATTCTAGGTTTTTTTGTGATTCCAAATAAATTTTTGGATTGTTTTTTCTATTTCCATGAAATATGCCTTTGGAACTTTGATGGGGATTGCATTAAATGTGTAGATTGCTTTTGGTAAGATTGCCATTTTCACAATATTGATTCTTCCAATCCAGGAACAAGTGATGTTCTTCCACTTCCTAGTGTCTTCTGCAATTTCTTGCTTGAGTGTTTTAAAGTTCTCATTGTAAAGATTCTTTATTTCCTTGGTTAAATTTATTCCAAGGTACTTTTTTTTTTTTGATGCAATTGTGAATGGGACTGATTCTCTGATTTCATCCTCTGTGTGTTTGTTGTTAGCATATGTGAAGGCTACTGATATCTGTGTATTTATTTTGTATCCTGCAACATGGCTGTAGGTTTTTATCAGTTTTAACAGTTTGCTAGTAGTGTCTTTAGTGTCCTGTATGTATAGAATCATGTCATCTCCAAATAATGATAATTTGATCTCTTTCTTTCCAATTTGTATACCTTTTATGTGTGTCTCTTGACTTACTGTTATGGCTAAGACTTTCAGAACTATATTAAATAAAAGTGGGGACAGTGGACACCCTTGTCTTGTTCCTGATTTTAGTGGAGAAGCTTCCAGTTTTTCCCCATTTAGTAATATGTTGGTTGTAGGCTTGTCATAAATACCCTTTATTATATTGAGACATGTTCCTTATATTCCCAGTCTCTGTGGGACTTTTATAATGAAGGGATGTTTGATTTTGTCAAACACTTTCTCTTTGTCTAATGAGATGATCATGTGATTTTTGTCCTTCAATCCATTAATATAATGTATTACATTTATAGATTTGTGTATATTGAACCATCCCTGTATCTCTGGGATAAAGCCTACTTGGTCAGGGTGAATGATCTTTCTGATATATCCTTGTATTCTGTTTTCCAATATTTTGTTGAGAATTTTTGCATCTATGTTCATGAGGGAGATTGGTCTGTAATTTTCTTTTTTTGTTCTATCTTTGTCTGGCTTTGGTATCAGGGTGATTCTGGCTTCATAGAAGGAGTTTGGTAGAAGTCCTTCTTTATCTATTTCATGGAAAAGCTTAAGAAGCAATGGTGTTAACTATTCCTTGAAGGTCTGGTAAAATTCAGCAGTGAATCCATCTGGGTCTGGGCGTTTTTTAGTTGGGAGATTTTTGATAACTGTTTGGATCTCCATGCTTGTTATAGGTCTATTTAAATGATTAATCTCATCTTGATTTAATTTTTGTAGGTCATATAAATCAAGAAAATCATCCATTTCTTTCAGATTTTCATACTTTGTAGATTATATACTTTTATAGTATGTCCCTATAATTTTTTGAATTTCTCTGGCATTTGTTGTGATGTTACCTTTTTCATCTCTAATTTTATTAATTTTGTCTCTTCTCTCTTTCTTTTGGTCAGATTTGCTAAAGGTTTATCAATCTTGTTTATCCTTTCAAAGAACCAACTCTTTGTTTCATTAATTCTTTGGATTGTTTCATTTTGTTGCTGTTGTTGTTTCTATTTCATTAATTTCTGCCCTAATCTTTATTATTTATTCCTGTCTACTGATTTTTGGTTTGCCTTGTTGTTCTTTTCCAAGGCTTTAAGGTGAAGCATTAGGTCATTTATTTGCAACCTTTCTAATTTCTTAATATAGGCACTTAAAGCTGTAAATTTACCTCTTAGGACTGCCTTCATTGTGTCCCAGAGATTTTGTTATGTTGTGTTCTCACTATCGTTTGACTCTATAAATCTTTTGATTTCCTTCTAGATTTCTTCATTTACCCCTTCATCATTTACTAGTGTATTCTTTAGTTTCCATGATTTTGTGTATTCTCTATAGCCTTTCTTGCTACTGTTTTGTAGTTTAATTCCATTGTGGTCAGATAGAATGCAAGGAATTATTTCAATTTTCATGAGTTTGTTAAGATTTGCTCTGTGTCCTAATATATGGTCCATTTTAGAGAATGTTCCATGTGCTGCTGAAAAGAATGTATATTCTGCAGCCTTTGGAAGAAATGTTCTGTATATATCTGTTAGGTCCATTCCTTCTATGACCTCATTTAGTCCAGATGCCTCACTGTTTATGCCAGAGCAGCTGCTGCTGCTGCCGGAGGCAGAGCCATGGCTTCCACTGCCGCTTCTGCTGCTGGAACCTGGCTACCACTACTGGAGCCGCTTCGACCTGCCTGTGCGGGCTCTGGGTGCTCTGGGACCCTCCTACTTCTCTGCTGCCATCTTAATTTCTAATACACCTCACTTTCAAGTAAAAGTGTGTATTTTGCTGGGCTTTCTTTGGCTTTTTCTTCCCTAGGCTGCTTTGGTGTGAAACGAGGAGCTGTTTTTTTGTTTTGTTTTGTTTTGTTTTTTTGTTTTTTTAATAAACAAGATTGACAAACCCCTGACCAATTTGATCAAGAAAAAAAAAAAAAGTCTCAAATTAACAAAAACAGAAATGAAGAAGAAGAGAATACAATACATATCAATGAAATTGGAAGACTCATCAGGAAATCCTTCCAAAGCCTCTACTCCACAAAACTGAATAATCTGGAAGAAATGGATGAATTGTTAGACACATGTCACCTACCACAACTGAACTCAGAGCAGATTAATCTCCAAAACAAACGTATCATATCCATGGAGATTGAAAAAGTAATCCAAAACCTCCCCCAAAAGCAAAGCCCAATACTGGATGGCTTCTCAGCTCAATTCTATCAAACCTTCATTGAAGAACTGAAACTAATTTTTCTCAAGCTGTTTCACATAATCTTAGAACAGGGAATCCTCCCTGACTTGTTTTATGAAGCTAGCATCACTCTAACACCAAAACCAGACAGAGATGCAGCAAGGAAAGAAAATTATGGGCCAATATCACTAATGAACTTAAATTCAAAGATTCTGAACAACATCCTTGCTAACAGCATTCAACAACATATCAAAAGCATTATTCACCTAGATGAAGTAGGCTGCATCACAGGGATGCAGCTATGTTTTAACATACAGAAATAAATCAACATAATGCACAAAATAAATAAACTTAATCATAACCACATGATCATCTCAATTGACGCAGAGGCCTTTGACAAAATACAACACCATGTCATGATCAAAACACTCAAAGAATAGTCACAGAGCTTTTATATGTCAACACGATAAAGGCTATATATAAACCTCCTAAAGCCCAAACAATACTTAATAGAAAAAAAAGTCATAGAATTCCCACTGGAGTTCAGGAACATGAGAGGGGTGACCACTGTCACCTCTGCTCTTCAACATAGTACTAGAATTACCAGCCTAAGCAATAAGACAGGAGGAAGATATTAAAGGGATTCAAATTGGAAAGAAAGAAGTCAAGTTAGCCCTCTTTGAAGATGATATGATCCTATATATAAGGGACCCAAAAGACTCCATGTCAAACCTTCTCAAAGTAATAAATTCATGCAGCATATTAGCAGGATACAAAATCAATGCACAAAAATCAGTACATTTCTATATTCAAAGGACAAATATACAAAGAAAGAATTCAGTGAGGCTGTCCCATTTTCAATAGCAACAGAAAAAGATCAAATGCCTTGGAATAACACTAACTAAGCATGTGAAAGACCTATATAATGAAAATATAAGCTCACTCAAGAAAGAAATCAATGAGGGCTTGAAAAGATGGACAGACTTCCTATGCTCCTGAATAAGTAGAATTAATATTGTTAAAATGGCAATACTATCAAAATCAATATACAGTTTTAACACAATATCAGTATAAATGCCAGCATCATTTTCTCACAGAGATTGAAAAAAGAATGATCTCAAAATTCATATAGAATTGCAGAATCCTCGGATATCCAAACATATCCTCATTAAAACAAAACAAAACAAAACAGCAACAACACACACACACACACACACACCCCTCTGGTGGTATAACTATACCTGATCTAAAGCTATATTATAAAACCATAGTGACAAAACAGCATGGTACTGAAAGAAAAATAGAAACATAGACCAATGGAACAGAATTGAATACCTAGACCTTAGGTTCATTAATTACAGCTGCTTAATCTTTGACAAAGGTGCCAATAATGTAGACTGGAGAAAAGACAGCATCTTCATCAAATGGTGTTGTACAAATTGGATGAACATATGTAGAAAAATTAGATACCCTAATTTCACCATACACAAAAACCAAGTCCAAGTGGATTAAAGACCACAATATATGACCTGAAACTCTTCAACTGCTGGAAGAAAAAATAGAAGGGCCTCTCCACAATATAAGACTGGGAAATGACTTCTTGAGCAAAAAAACCAGTAGCCCAAGAAATTAAACAAGCACTCAACCAATGGGATTTCATGAAGCTACAAAGTTTTTGCACAAACATACCATAAGCAGAGCCAATACATTACTCATGGAATTGGAGAAAATCATCACCAGCTATACCACAGAACCCTAATATCTAGAATCTATAAATAACACATGATACTAAACCATAAAAATTCAAACAACACACTCCAAATGTGGGGCAGAGAACTGAATAGGGAGTTCTAAGAGGAAGAATTACAAATGACGAACACATAATTAGGAAAATGTTCAACATCCCTAAACATTAGGGAAATGCAAATTAAAACAATTATAATATTCCACCTTATACCAGTAAGGATAAGAAACATTAGCAAATCAAACTAAAACAAGTGTTGCTGAGGATGTGGAGAAATAGGAACACTCATTCATTCGGTAGGAATGTAAGCTGGTACAACCACTATGGAATCAATATAGAGACTGCTGAAAAGGAAGAATATAGAGTTACAAACAGACCCTGTTATTCCTTCTTGTGTGTTTTTCCTAAAAGCTCTACATCTCAGCTCAGAGATATTTGTTCAACCATGTTCATAGCTGCTAAATTCATAATATCTAAGAACTGGAATCAACCCAGGTGGCCATCATTGGATGAATGGATAACTAAGCTGTGGTATATCTACATGATGGAATTCTATTCAGCAGTCAGAAAAAAATGTAGAAAAAATGGTTGAATTTGGAACAGATCATTCTAAGTCAACTCATAGTCTCACAGAAAGACAATCATATTATGGTCTCACTCATCTATGGTTCCTAACCTGGAAAGCCCTAGTTGCTGAATGGCATCTTGAGAGTTGGACAATACGAAGTGTAGGGCTTGGGGGAAGGGTGGGGAAGAACACAAAACTGAAACCAAATTGCACTGGTACCATAGACTCCTATATACTGGAATTACACTAAAGTATGTTGGAATATTCAAGAGGATCTTAGGGGGAACTCCTGAATCAAAGGTCCCTGAAGAAGGAGAGACAAAGCTTAACCTCAACTCTGTACTGTTTCTATTTCTTCTCTTTTTATTTTCTTTTTTTTTTCAAGGTAGGGTTTCACTCTAGCTCAAGCTAATGTGAAATTCACTATGTAATTTCAGGGTGGCCTCAAATGCATGGCAATCCTCCTACCTCTGCCTCCAGAGTGCTGGGATTAAAGGCATGTACAACCAATGCCCAGCTTCTTTTTTTCTTTTCCCTTGGTGCTTGCCTATAACTTCCTGTACCAGGATGTGGTTTATATTCACAATTAGCTGTTGATGAGAGAGACCTACTAGATCTCCCAAAACAAACAAGACAGACTTCTGTCAGAGGACTTGATTACCCACCAGAGGTTAATGGTAAAACCCTACTGCTGAAGATACCATATACTGTTGGCACAGACCATGGAGAGACCTGGTTGGAGTCCAGAAGTTAGCTAGTCCCCAGACAATTACCCTATCTAGTGCTGGAAGGTGATACAGGGTCTACCAGGGTAATGTGACCAACATCTGTTCTAGCAACTCAAAGTCTAAGCAATTCAGAAGCAAACAACCTGATGTGATGCTCACACAAGTGCAATAGTGACACATAGCCATGGTGGGTAACCAACTGCTTTTGGATTGTCTAATATATCTGGAACTGGGAAACAAGTCAAAGTCATATCCAGATAATGATTCTGCTTTCTATTGTCAAGCTCCCACTAATCTTGAGCTAAAAGAGGGTCTGCATCCATTTAATTCTCTCTAAATTAATAATGGCTATCTCATTTAACCAGTAATGACTTCACTCACCAATGGGGAATCTAATCTGCTTCTGTTTTTCAGATTAGAGCTGGACCTGAAAAGATAAATGGCCCAGCACACTCCTCCCCAACCCTAGATGAAACCACAGAGGAATTGGGGAAATGAGCAAGAATGCTGTTTTCTTCATGAATCTGATATCAGCACTATGGTGAAGGAGATAGACACTGGGGACACTAAATACCTACTGAACCAGAGGTCAAAAGGCTGCAAAGTGCCCATCCCTGAAGCAGACTTAAAATGCACCCAATATGGCTCAGGGAATTTTGTGGAAGAGGGGCTGGAAAGATTGTTAGAGTCACAAGTTGGGATATTTCGGATACAGACATTGTTTCTCCCTCATAAGCTGTCCACATAATGCACTATCCCAATGGGTTTCAACTGCATCCACAAGGAGAAAGGCCTCTTCAGAAAAGGGGCAGGGAGGAAGGAAAGGATGGTACCAACATGTGTTGTTTACATACCAAATATGTCCATATATAATAAAAATAAATTTTAAAAATATTTTCAAAAAATATTTTCACTCATAACCTGAGTATCTAATTGATTGGTGAACACCCCCTCCTTAGAGTAGCCTGTTTGCAACCAATAACATTAATTCCAGTGTGAAAATAGACTTTAACTATACTGTTTGTATTAACTCAGTTTGAATGCAGTCATTAACAATTGCTAAAAGTTTAGAAATAAAGCACAGTAAAGTGAACTAGGAGACACTCTGCATACAAGTTTAGTACTTACTCTACTTCATCTCCAAAAGATTTGTTTCCATTCTGCCTTGCTTGCTCAATCTTAGTCCCAGTTTTATTTGATCATTCATTTAATCAGTCATCAATTCTATGCGATACTGTGTTATTTGCCTTTCTGTCATCAATGTGGCAAAATGATAAGCAATAGGCCCTTGCTCTTCCAAGTGTAGCACAACTATCAACTGTATGAGCTTCATACAAAGTTTACCTAAAGTGCAGAACTTCCTGGCTACAGACTTTACTATAAACGTACGGGCACTTAAAAAAGAAGTAGATAAGAGTACCCACTTGGGAACCCTCCCCGTTTATAGGACCTTTGCCTTCTTTCCTTCTCTTAAGCTCTGTAACATTATATGGTAAGGTCTTTCTAAATTAAAAAAGCTAATATGTGAAAACGCCTTCCCCCAGCTCTTCACTGAGTAATGACAACTAGATTAGAACATCCTTGAATTGGTTGCACTTCCTATCCCAGAACCATGTGGGGACTACCTGACAATGCTGCTCTAAACTGAGACCATTAGACTAGCCCTGACCTGAATGTACCCAGGCTGATATGGACACTGCTAGACAGCAGGCCTGCCCATGCCGGGAATAAGAATCAGGTTCATTTGGCAATGTTACCACTCCCTGGCCTGCCATATCAGAGCCTTCCTTACACTGGCCTCACTCCTCAGGGCAAGCAGCCCAGACCCCTGTGGAGATTGCTCCCCTGCAGAGTACACCACTGCTCAGCTTCCAATGCTCCTAGCCCAGAACTCTTGATAGAGTGCCAGCCCATGACCACATGGATCAAGGCTGACCAGTGCACAACACACAAGCCCCACTGCAACCTGCAGTATTACTGTGTTCTCAGTGAGGTGAAAAGATTATCTGCAGATAAGTAAACTACAACACAAAACAAGTACACAAAGGCAAAATATTCTCACCAAGATGCCTAGATCCACAGTGGAAGCCTCCAATGAAAACTAATAGAGAAAATACCAAAGAATTCCAAAATGTAACCAGGATAAGCACATTCAACAAACTTACTCAGACCACGAACAAATACCTGAATAAAATGGAAACAATTGACTAAAAGAATTCAATTGACAGAGAAATGAATCCAAGGAGGAGGATGTAATCAAATGATTGAATGAATTCCAAGAAAGCACAATCAATTAAATGCTGTGACCAAGTCAAAGCTGGAAATGACAAGTGAACTCAATAAGGAGAAAGAGATGCTGAAGAAAAACCTAAAGGAAATCAAAAATGGAATAACTCAATTAAAAAGCTTAAGAATGGCTTACCAACAGAAGAATAGATCATGTAGAGATAAATCAAACTACCAGGACAATTCAAAGGAAATAAACAAGCAGGCAAAAATCAATGGCAAGTTGGACAACAACTACAAAAAAAGACATTATCGAAGTATGAGGAAAATGTTGGACACCATAAAAAGACAAACTATTTAAATCATGTGCATATAAGAAGTACAAGAACTACAGGCCAAGAGCACAGAGAATATCTTCAATAAAATTGGTTGAACCTCTTCAGAATCACACCAGATTTCTTTTATGACAACTCTAAATGGCTGAATGGCTTGGAACGGAGTATCTCAAGTTTTGAAAGACCAGACTCTGCTGCAAATTTAAATTACTATATTCATCAAAAATTATCCCAAGTAATAGCTGGGTATGGTGGCATATGCCTTTAATCTCAGCACTCAGGAGGCAGAGGTAGGAAGATTGATGTGAATTTGAGGCCACCCTGAGACTACATAGTTAATCCTAGGTCATACTGGGCCAGAATGAGATCCTACCTCAGAAAAGAAGAGCCAAATAATAGAAGGTAAAAGAAAGACTTTCTATAACAGAAGTTGGTTTTATGAATATATGATCAGTAAGCTATCCCCTACAGAGAATACTAGATGGATACTCCATACTGATAACACAAATAAACATACTCAAGAGGCTATAGGAGGAAAGAGAAATAATAAGAAGAATGAGGATGATATGAAAGCAAATGAACATCAAGGAAACACAAAACTCCACAAAGTCTTCAACTTGACAGGGATTAACTCATACCTCTCAATTATAACTGAATACAAATGGAATATACTCCCCACTGAAAAGGCACAGGTTGACAGGCCATATTGGAAAAAAAATGGATTCATTCATTTGTTGTCCCTAAGAAATAGACATAACAATATGGAGAGCTATACCACCTTTGAATGAAATGATGGGAAAAGATATTACAAGCAAATGGAAATAGGAAACTTGCAGGTGTGGCTACACTAATATCTGACAAATAGACTGAGCCAAAAGAGATAAAGAAAGCCACTTTTGTTTTCTTCAAGGGAACAATTCAACAAGATATAATTCCCAATACAGTAATATTGGGTTACTTTAATACTCTCCTATTTTCAATAGACAAATCATGTAATCAGCAAAAAAAAAAAGAAAACAAAACAAAAAAAAAAACAGAGAAATGGTGAAGCTAACCAACACTATCGATAAAATGAACTTAATAGCTATATACAGAACATTCTATCCAAACTCTACAGAATATACATTCTTTTTGGCAGCTCATGAAGTCTTCTCTAAAATAGATCATGCATTAGGACACAAAACTAGTCCTCAGAAATATAGGGAAATTGATATAACTCTTTATATCATACCTGCACACAATGCACTAAAGTTGGAAATTAACAAGCAGAGAAATAATAGAAAATACACAAATGCCTATGTATTGACCAGCATACTGTTGAAAAATGAATGAGTCATTGAAGAAATTAAGAAGAAAATAAAAATTGCTAGAACTGAATGAGAAAGATAAAATAACATATCAAAACTTTTAGGACAGAGTAAAGGAAATCCCAAAAGGGCAGTTTATTTATTTATTTATTTATTTATTTATTTATTTATTTATTTATTTAAATTTCCATATATATTAGAACAGGTTATACTCTTTTCCCCTGCTCCAATTATCCTGGGGATCCTCCTGAGTGGGGTTATGGTATTTACTGTAGGGTTATGAGGCCTCAGCCAGTCCCTGTTGGATAGCAGGTGGACCATGCCTCAAGATATTCCTACCCACTCTTTGGCTCTTCCAATCTTTCCACTCCCTCTTTTGCAATGTTCTTTGAGCCATAGCAGATCTGTTGGTAGTCTGATTTAGTGTTTAGTCCTCTGTGGCCTATAGAGTTCTGCTGTGATAGGTTTTGATCAATCACCATACCTGTCATCATCAACCTGGAACTGGTTGTCAGGTTAGCAGTGAGCGCAGTATTCATGCTTCCTTTACAATTTCTTCTGGGCCCTGGCAGATGTGGTAGAGGTGACATATCTTATACTGGACAGTGGGATATCAGTGTTATTGATGGATTTTGGGTACCCTCTTTCTGTCTTTCTCATCTGTAAAATATAGAGATTCTCTAACCATGAGTGAGAGCAGCTTTGGTTGAAGGGTTATACAAAGTTATTTGAGAGGTTTGTGTGTGTGTGTGTGTGTGTGTGTGTGTGTGTGTGTGTGTGTTTGTGTGTGTGTAAGCTCACTTTTCTTCTCCATGTAGCAGTGGGAACTTCTTTCTGAAGTCTGATTTTCCTGAAGATAGGATTCTGACTTTGTTTCTAGTACAAGATGTGAGTCTTCTCCCATGGAGTGGGCCTCATGCCCAATCAGTCCAACTACATAGAGCAACAATGCAATGAGCATTGGAAAGAATAATAGTGGCCAGCTCACATTATTTTTTGAGAACTGGATGTGTTAAGAATTGAGCATTTCTTGATACTTTTGATATTTTTTTCAGTAATGGATATCTTCTTCTTTTGTCTGAACTTCTATTTTCTTATTTACAAATCAGGACAATAATGTCAGTACATAGTAAGATGTTGAAATGTCTGCTGACACCTAGGAGACCTTTAATGAAAAGGGACTATGAACCTAATAGGACTGATTATCACCATGTTATATTCCCAGAAGTATAAACTGTGTAATTATCACAGTAACTCTGATTAGAGGTGCTGGGGGATGTAGAGATGGTCATTAATGCTTCATTCACTCTTCCCTCTGAGCCTGTGTCTGACCTTACAATTGCTGATCAGAAAGCCTGCTTTCTTTCATGAGCATACGATGTAAGGAGGTGTGTGTTTGGAGAGATAACATAGGATGAGTTCAAGGGTTACTAATTGTGTTTCACTTACTTTTTATATTCACTCAGAATCCATCTAGAGCAGGCATAAGGCAGGCTCTATACAGTCCCTTTGCTCATTTCTTGGCAGCACTCATGTCACCTCTGAAAAGGCACTTGCACATTCAAATTTTAACTCCCTTCAGGAACTGATATACTGCTAAAACAGGGAAAGACAAACAAAATGACTCTGAAAATATTTTGGCTTTGGATTTGGTAGTTTAGGGGAAACCCAAACAAGGAAATTTGCTTGTTCCAGAAGTGGATTCACCCAGATTTCTAACTCAGTCTGAGTCCCATACAAAAACAATTCATGGTCTGGGACTAGTTCACAAAATTCAGAATGTGGCACTTAATTACAAACCATTAGAATCTGTGTGCTTCCATGTATCATTCATTTAATCAACTTAAGATCTGTAAAGAGTCAATGTATCTGTCATGGTTCTACTGTAAAACTATAGCATGAATTGCCAGCACTATTGGGTGACAGGTTCAAAAGGATACCCTTGGAAACTAGTATGAAGGCAAAGTAAAGGCAGATTTATTTTATCACCCTGTGTTATGCACATTCACTGCACTATTGATTTTCCTCCCTAGAACACCACACCCTTTTATAGGGTTTGAATCTATGAATCTGAAAGGCAAGGGTTTAGAAACAATGGCTTCTCTATAAAACCTCTTCATTCTCACACTCCATTCAATGACTTTTTTTTTTTCATTTTCCTGTGCTCTCTGAGAGTGCCACCATTTAGGTTCCTGGCTTCTAACCTTGTACAATAGTCATCTCTATATCAGAGGTACGAGAAGAACCACACTAGCACAAATGCAACAATTCCACTTCTTCGTTTAAATTATGAAAATATTGTCTTCAAAATATGGCACTTTTCAAATGAGCTTTAGTGCTTCTTATGCCCAGCTACATTTGCTAACTGGAAATTTCTGTATTTACCCCTTCTCACGTTTCTGCTCAACCCTATGGAACTACTTGAAGAACTTGGATCAGCCAAAGTTTGCACTTCATCTCTCCCACTTTTCCTCATGTTCTCTCAGTACTAACCTCTGGAAATCTTACAATATTGGTGCCTGGACTGGCCCTATCATATGGTCATCACCAAAGCAGATGAAACCTCTGACATCACCTTACATCTCTTCTAACCTAGAATTTTTCCCTGTACCAGAAATGCCCCCTTTGCAACCTTTCTTTCTGTACTCCTAACTTATACACAAAACTAAAGCCTCCTTGAGGATAGGACTATTTTTACTCATTGCATACCCACAGCTTCTAGCAGAGTTCAGTGTGAAAACCTATGTCATGAAATCTGAGGAAGTGGGATCCCCTACTCACTGCAGACCACAGATACGCAGAATGTGAAGATACTACTTTTGGTTTTCATGTCATTCCTCTGCTTAAAATCTTACTACAAGTTTAAGGTTCAAGGTGTCTTCTATGTAGTCCAGCCTTCCGGCTTCATCTTCCTCTCCCACCCCTTATCAGCCTCATCTTCCATAGGGGGGCACATAGACTATGACATGCATTATTTCCACATTTTCTGGCATGTGTATTTCCCTTAGAGCACAGAACAGAGATTTTCAGCTGTATCTATAGATTGCTGTTCTATCCTCTGTTTTCAAAAACATGTCAAGATTCTACCCAATGAGTTTGAGATAGAATCACTTGGATGAGTTAGGGATCTATATTCTTTACTAAAGTATACCAGGTTATTCTAATGTGCAGCTGGGATTGATAAATTTTGGAACAGAATAATACCTGATACACAGTGTATATTTAATAAACCTTTGTCAAAAGAATGTGTAAATGAATGAACATTCTGTCTCATGATGTACTTGCTAATGCACACCCTTTATCAGTCCCCACCCCCTAGCACACATTGACTGGTATGAGAGGCTTTGGGTGAGCATACTATTTTATGTATTTTTTATTCTTTTTTTCTAATTTAGTTTTTTAATAATTAGTTTTGCACTCAGCAAATACAGTCAATTTGGTACCATGGTTAGGCTCATCCATGTCCTACTTCCTCCCCCAACCCTTACTTGTTGAGGTATATGGCTCATGCATTCTGGAGTTAGTCCACAGTTATGGGTAGGATAAATGTCTCTGCATATCATAACCCAACATGTGGTTCTGACATTCTTTCTGGCCTCACTTCCACAAAATTTCCCTAAGCCATGTTGGGTTCATTTTTTTTTTTTAATTTAATTTATTAGTTTTCTTTTCAGTAAATACAGGCAGTTTGGTACCATTATTTAGGCTCATCTGTGATCTACCCCCTCCCATTGGACCCTCCTTGTTGATGAAAATGGGTCGTGCATTGTGGAGTTAGCCCCCAGTTATTGGTATAATAAATGTCTCTGCAAATCATGACCCAACATGTGACTCTGACATTCTTTTCGCCCCCTCTTCCGCAAAATTTCCCTGAGCCATGTTGGGTTCATTTTTGGTCTGCTTCAGTGCTGAGGTGTTGGGGGCCTCTGAGGCTCTGGCTCTCTGATTTGGTAGGAGTTGATTTTTCTCTGCGTTGGTCTCCTTCCCCTTTGTGCTGGAATCTGGTTCACAGGAAAACATCACCCTTGCTTGTTTCACCAATTGTCCTTAGTTTCAGTTGGGCCCCTTTTGAGGTATGTTGGGGCAGCTCTCTTCTTAGGATCTGCATCTATCTGGAAAAGAGAAGCAGATTCTCCAACGGAGAGTAAGTTAGCACCCGGAGAATTGAGATAACACGTTTTTGATAGACAGTATGATAGGTGTAGGCCCTCTTATACCCCGTGATTGATGGTAGCTTGATATTGTAGAGTGGGCTTGTGTTTGTGTATGGTTCTGACTTGTTTCCCAGCTCCAGCTATGGGTCTAGTACCACTGAGTGGATCAGTTAGCCAAATCAAGAGCAATTGGTTCCTCACCATGGCTGTGTACCACTATTGCACTTGTGTGGGCATCACATCCGGTTATTTGTTGCTAATTAGGTTGCACAAATAGTTGCTTGGACAGATCTTGGTCATTTCCCCCAGTCGCCTATGTAGCACCTTCTGGCACTAGACATGCTGACTGTCTGGGGACTGACTCTCTCCTGGCTTCCAGCCATGTCATTCCATTTTATGCGTCAGCTGCGTATGGAGTCTTCAGCAATAGGGTCTTACCACTGGCCTTTGGTGGGTCATCAAGTACTCTGACAGAAGTCTCTCATTGTTTGTGGAAATTTTTGGTCTGTCTTAGTGATGAGGTGTTGGGGGCCTCTGGGTCTCTGGTATCTTATTTGGTAGGAGTTGTTTTTTCTCTGTGTTGATATCCTTCACCCTTGTGCTGGTACCCGGTTCACCAAGAAAACAGCACCCTTGCTTGTTTCACCAATTGTTCTTTGTTTCAGCCAGGGCCCTTTTGAGGTATGATGGTGTGGCTCTCTCCTTAGGATCTACATTCATCTGTAAAAGAGAAGCAGATTCTCCAATGGAGAGTAAGTTAGCACCCAACAAATGAGATAACCCTTACTTTTATGATAGAGAATTTAATAGGTGTAGGCCCTCTTGTAGCCCACGATTGGTGGTAGCTTAATAATGGAGAGCGGGCTTATGTTTGGATATGGTTGATTCTTTTCTAGCACATAATAGGCCAGTGTTTCTTAAATAAATATGTTATCATATATGCCCAGAAGAAAGGAACAGGAGAATTCAAAAAAACCTAACTTTAGAGTTCCCATTGACCCAAATTTGAATTCCAACTGTATGACCTTCCAATTATGTGAATTTTGGGCAAGTTTCCTCAGTTGTAAATGGGGCTAAATTATTCCTTAGTGTGATTGTGCAGGTGAGTGGGAAAATGTGTGTGAAAGTTCTTCATGCCTACTATAGTAGGATACCTAATAATATTTCTCTTCTTCTTCTTTTCTCTTTCCTGTGACATAAGTCCAAGAAGGCTGGTTAGGTTGAACTTCTGTGAGTTGATTAGAATAATGTGGAGAGAGAGAAAGAGAGAGAGAGAGAGAGAGAGAGAGAGAGAGAGAGAGAGAGAGAGAGCTTGAGAGGATGGCAAGTACTTGAAATAAGTCAGAGAGTCAGAAGGAAATCTGACCCCATGGTTATAGAATATAACAACATTTACCCACTATCGACCTCAATTTCCAAGCTTCAGTCTATGTGTGAAGCACTGCTTTCCCTCTAACCAATCTGGATATATAACTCAGCCATGCATCACTGTCCCTTTTCATAAGCACCAGGTGGTTAGCACCATGTGCACTGGTGACAAGTGTCACCAGGTAAGCAGTTCCATATTGAGCTTGCTTGGGCAAACTCCAAACACTATGAACACTATGCCTCATGAATTCTGTCCTGGCCATTCTTGGAAGGAAGCGTGATAAAACAGCATTGCACAGGAATATGATACAGATGGGTTCCAGTTCAGTTCTTATGCACCACAAGTGTATTCACCTCTAAAATTAAAACAAGAAGTGAATGAAATTTCAATTTGTTTTCCCTACCACAATTCCATAAATCTGACTTCATTAGGGCTGGCTGAAAGTACCTGTCACCTCATTTCAATAGTTAGTGACACACTGATCAAACAGTATAACTTCTCACTTTTGGTGATGCCAACAGTGAACGAGTTTAATTTTTTGCAATGCTAAATTATAAATTTTCTTGAAAGTGTTCTTTATATTTAATATGGCATAGGACAAAATTCCCCAAAGGGAAAATACATAATGAATCTTTGACTGTTAATAAGGGTTTCTATATCATTAACATAATTTTTTTTTAAAATTTTTTATTTATTTCTTTGAGAGCGACAGACACAGAGAGAAAGACAGATAGAGGGAGAGAGAGAGAATGGGCTCGCCAGGGCTTCCAGCCTCTGCAAATGAACTCCAGATGCGTGCGCCCCCTTGTGCATCTGGCTAACATGGGACCTGGGGAACCGAGCCTTGAACCGAGGTCCTTAGGCTTCACAGGCAAGCACTTAACCACTAAGCCATCTCTCCAGCCCCATTAACATAATGTTTAGGAACCTGGGGTGGTAATATGCTTTCCTGGTGATCCTGAGAGGTCTCTCTCTCTCTCTCCTTTCTCAACTTCACCTTTTATTTTAAAGTTTTGTATCACTCTTCCTAAAAAATGATGGTACAAATCTCTCAACTCTCAACAAGCTGGAAACTAGGCAGAGTAAAGTAAATTCTATGTATTGACAAATCAAAACAACTAAATCCTCAGCTTTAAAACTAAGAAAGCAGCAACAAGTGTTTCTCTAATGTGTCTGGAATTTCTCCTTGGACTTTCCTTTTCACTTCACAATAGTAACTTATTGGGATGGTCACTCATAGGCCTAGAATAGCCCAGAACAGATTGGCTCTAAGGCTTAACAATAAAACATCGAAAGTGTTGTGTTCCCGCTCTCCTCCATGAATACACTCGTCTTATTGCTTTCATGGGCACCGATGGAGTCAATATAAAACATGAGTGCTGGGCTTGGTGGTGCATGCCTTTAACCCTAGTACTCGGGAGGCTGAGGTAGGAGGATCTCCATGAGGTTGAGGCCACCCGGAGACTACATAGTGAATTCCAGGTCATCCTGAGGTAGAGTGAAACCCTACCTCAAAAATAAAAAAAGAAAAAAAGAAAAAAAAAAGAAAAAAGAAAAAAGAAAAAAAGAAAACGAGCAATTAAGAGTCCTGCATTATTTCCATCACCAGTGGTCACCACAGTATAGTTTTCAGATGCTGAAGAGCTGTGTGTTCAGAAATACTATAATAGATTTAGAAATCAACCTGGAATCCAAACATTTTTTTTTTCCCTTACAGGAATTTATTTTACTCAGTCAAAAGAAGACTCCACAAATGCTAAAGTTTTGTTGAGGTGGTTATTGATTTTTGCCTTTCTGTTGCTACATAGTGTCTCTCACACTTCTGATTTAGCTCACAAGATCTCTGATGGTAATGACTTCAGCATCTTTCTACAATTCTTTGTCCCTTGACCTTTTATCCTGGTCAAATTTGTTCCCAGTGCAGAGTGATTGTACCTTTTCCAAAGGAAGACTGCGAGGCATGCTTTTTCCAACTGCTGTGGAATGTGTCAGTGATACTCCCCTTCTAAAACACACAAGCAAACATATGTAATGTGTTGTTCAGCTCTTTCAGTCTGTGAAGTGAAGAATTCTTCTCTGCCTTATTTTTCCTGTACTGTTGGCATTTAGAAAAGTTCCAGATATAGATTATGCATTCAGCAAACATTTATTGAATGCATGAACACATTTCTGTTTTCTATTAAGGAAAGAAGGCAATTAGAAAGAAAATAGCACAGATGTTAATGGCCATGCAAAGGTAGGTGAAAAAACTAGACACACTTAGAGGTCTGTTCAGCACATAGGCTAGTGCAGGGAGGAGAATGTTCTCCCAACCACCCTGCACTGTGTTGCATGAGACTTGTTTTTACAAAAACAAATCACTGAAAATCAAAATAAATAAAACTTTATTAAAATGTGAAATTGCAAATGAGTATGGCTGGTTGGGCTCTTTGCAGCAATCGTATAAAAGCTTTTCATTTGCTTGGTTTTATATGCAAGTAAAATTGATTAATTTTATGATTTGTTGATTTGAGGATGCTCAGAAGTTTTCATATATCTTGGCAGCCTTGTTTGCCTAATTTTCCACTCAACTAGGACAACATGGCTTCATTGAAAACTAAATTATTCCACTACAGGTAGTTGATGACTCTAAAAATTTGACAGTATCATTCTACATATTTCATATATTGATACATATCAATGTTAGCTAAGGAAACATGGTCCTCTGAATATCATTGGATTGTTTGTACCAACAAGATGGTAACAGATACATGGACACCTTTTATTATTATTGCTTCTGTCTCATCTAATTCAACCAGTCAGAATAGTTTTTCTGCCAAAATAAGATATAATTTTAATAACTTTGTATGCCACAGCATAGGACATTAAGGTGACAAGGTTGACTGTTAGTGGGAACTGTAGCTAGGTTTGGCAGCAGCTGAGATAGTTATCTCCAGAGCCCAAAGACATGGATTTGATTCCCATTTCTATCTCTTGCTGGTCTCCAGGACTTAGATACATTTCCCAGACCAAATCACAGCTTCACCACTCAGAAATGAGAATGATAAGAGATGTGTACACTGTAAGTTCCCAGCATTCAGTACTAAGAAAAGACAAGAGTAGTAGTATAAATTATGTCAGTGAAATGCCGCAAAAAAAAGCACAGGTTTTTAAAATCAAGTACATTCTGCATGTGATTCCAAATCTAAGTAATTGTTTATGACCATGAATTAGTTGCTCAATCTTCTTTAATATTTTTTTTCTACTTTGTAAAATATATATTGATATACTCTACAGCATTAGTTTTGATACTAGCCTTGGGTCTTGAAAAGTTTCCTACTTAGATATTGATTCATATAAGGTAAGGTATGAAACATAAAAGGAATTACCATCATCATTATTACTACAACCGCCGCCACCACCTTCACCTTTTCTCGTTATTTCTATATACTTTGGTCTCCTCCTTGATAAGATATCAGAATGATGAAAACCCTAATCCATGGTGGCAATTTGTCCACTCCATGATTAACCCTCCCACATGTAACTTCACTGCTGAGAGCACTGGCCTTCAGCCCAGACTCTCTGTTCCTGCTTTACCCTCTTCCCCTGTGCTCTCATTAACTACTACTCTTTACAATTAAATTGTACAATGAATGTCAACTACCTGAACTGAAAAAAAAAAAAATCTAGCTTACCACACTGAGCATAAATTCCCACCAACAGCCCTTCTGGTTAGATCATAATTCAGGGTCCATTAATCACTTCCTTGGTCTCCAGGGCCCAGCACAGGCAGAAGAGTTAATAAAGACTTCTTAGAAGAAGAGGAGCAGCATCACAGCCAGGATTGAGAAATACTGATGATCATGGCGTGGACTGCAGACTGCCGAGGAAAGTCATGGGTAATTAAAGGCCTTGGCAATGATGTGGTGTGGGGTCTACTAGATGTAGCTGTGCTCAGTGCCTTGTATCAAGAGACAATTTCTGACTATATCATCTCTATTAAAATGCATCTCATAAGGATATTTTTCTTTAGCCAAAAAACAAATCCCTATATTTATCTATTAAAGCAACTAACATTCCACCAATAAGCTTTTGGTCCTCTGAATCATAATGGGTAGCACTAATATAATTCTATATAATATTTTAAAACACTTTGTAGTTAGCAAACCATTCTAAGATTATCGTTTTTTTTTTTTTTTTTTTTGAGGCAAGCCCAAAAGACTGACTTTTTTATGCAAGAGAGAAAAAAAGAGAGAGGGGAGGGAGGGAGAATTAGCATGCCAGGTACTCCAGATACTGCTATCAAACTCCAGACACATATGCCACCTTGTGCACATGTGTGACTTTGTGCAAGCACTTGTGCCACTTTGTGCATTTGGCTTGTGTGGGACATGGAGAGTTGAACATGGGTCTGTAGGCTTCACAGCAAGCACTTTAAGAGCTAATCCATCTCTGAAGCCCTAAGAATATCATTTTTAACTGTCAAATGAGGCAGGCAGATCATGCTTTCTTCACTTCATAAAGAAAGAAACTGAGGAACTGAAAGCTTATCTTTTCTTTTTCCCAAAGGTCTTAAAGTCATCCACTAAAACACAGTTCTCTATATACCCTTCTGTACTGTTCAAATGGAGAAGTGATTGTTCAGGTTAAGGGTCTTTAAGTACTCATAAGAGTAATTCATGGACACTGTAGGATTTTTTTTAAATAAAAATTCAGAATCCTTGTTGGTCTCTTAGAAGGAAATTTGCCACAACTTTGTTGGAAGGAAGAAATGTTGAAAATGTCTTTGGTGTCTGTGTGGTATGCACATGCACGCTTATTGGTATGACTGTGGTAAAACATGTATGTTCTTTTGTGTGTAGATGTGTGCAAATGCATGTGGTAGCCAGGGTACAGCCTCACATATTATTGTGTAGGCATAATATCACCTCTTTTTGAGACAGGATATACCATTAGCCAAAGCTCACCAATTAGACAAGACTGATTATGAACAGTGAACCTGTGGAATTCTCTTGTTTAAACTTTCCTAGTGATGGGAATCCAGATGCACAAAATCATGCCCAACAATTCACACAGGTACTGGCAGTTGAACTCCGGTCTTCATATTTGGGAGACAAACATGTTGGCAACTGAGCTAACTCTCTGTTGTGGTTCTGGTTGGTCGTATCTCATGAGGAAAAGTATTTAAAATTTGAAGGAGTAAAAGGTTTTTACTTTGACAGGTCTGAAACTTTAGTTGCCCCAATAGAAGACTGATGCAAAATCAAAGGGGTGCTTTGAGTGAGAAAAGTTCCCAATCATGTTAAGTGTTTTGAACACTTGCTTCTCAGCTGGCCATGATTTGGGAAGGTGGTAGAGCTTGTGTGAAGTGGACCCTTGCTGGAGAAAGTGTGTTACTGAGAGTAGACAGTAAGGTTTAGTAGTCCAGCTCTCTGGGTGTACAGAACTAGCTCACTCTGGCTGATTCCTTCCTGCTGAGACACCCCAGCTTCCTGCTTTTCCATGCTTTATACACCATGATGAAACATCCCCTGAAAACCATAAGGCACAAATAAAGCCTTTCTTCCCATAAGGTGCATCTCTTCTTGTATTTTGTCCTGGGAACAAGAACAATAAAACCCTGTTACATAACAATGAGGCCTAAATTAAATAAGGAACATGAAGTGAATGTAATGTGTTGGTACTGAATGAATGGTTGGTATAATTAGTTTAGGTCAACTCTGCACTTAGCTCCACATAACTTCAAAGAGTTCTGTTGGTAAAAGGCTTTTGGCTTAAGAGTAAAAAAAAAAAACAAACTTAACTCAAGTGTATTTAGGAAATATGGCACATGACTTTAATCCCAGCATTCAAGAAGCAAAGGTAGGAAGATCACTGAGAGTTCGAAGCCACCCTGAGACTACATAGTGAATTCCAGGTCAGCCTGGGCTACAGAGAGACCCTACCTCAAAAAAACAAAATCAAAGGCAAAACAAATTTTAGATCTATCTATCTATTTATCTATCTATCTATCTATCTATCTATCTATCTATCTATCTATCCATCCATCCATCCAATATGTCCAGTGCCTCATGATCCTATTGTCATGCTTTCCCTACAATGAACTATAGACCCTCAAACTGTAAGCAAAAAATAAATAAATAAATAAAGCTTTGCTCCCTTACATTGTTTCTGTCACATCAAGGAGCAAAAGAAATAAGACCCGAGAAAATATTGCCAGTAGTAAGTTAGGGAGGGATGATTCTCCAGAAGAAAAGCAAAGACCTTTACCAAGAAAATGAAAAAACAGGCTAACACTTAATAAAATTAATAAACATGAGAGACCCTGCTACAGTGATAATGGTATAGCCATTAATATTGTATGTCTTTCTTTTCAATGCCAGGTTAAATTATCCTATTTTTTCTAGTCTTTCTCTGTCTTAAAATGGAATAGAATGGACAGCACTATATATTTAAATTAATAGGAGAGTTTGAATTCATTCATTTCTTATTGTTGGTAGCATATAAAACAAAGCTAAGACAGTGGAGCTTTAAATGAATAACAGCAGACTACGATATGATGACTAAGTCTTCCTCTTTCTCTCACCACTGCCTAATAGTCTATGATTCTTCAATGTTTATACAACTGTGGCAGGGTTCTCTGATATTACAATTCCAACATGTCTTGATTCTTGAGGCAGCACATGCCTTTGAGCAGGCTATCTTCTAGCTTTTTTTCCAAGTTCAGATCATGAGGTTGATGCACCCTGAGGACAGATTGACATTTTGATGTTCCTAGTTAGCAAAAACCATAAACTGAAGAAACTGCATTAACAAGCAGATAAATTTATGGGATGTTAGTGCTGAAATGAATCTCTCTGTTTGTCAGTAGCTTTTAAGGAGTGAAATATGTATGTGGCCAAAAGAACTTGGAGTGCTCTCTATATAAAATGTTAGTCTTTTCTCCTTCTCCAGCATGTAGAAAAAAGAAAGAAAAATTCAGAGCTATCTATTGAATAGCTAAGGTATTGAATACTGAAGAGAGACTACACCAAAGAATGGAAGAACCTTTTATCATTATTTTTCTACTCCCAAGTGAGTGTCTTTAGTTCATATTGGATGCCTGAGGACCTTTCCCATTTCACCCAGATTTCACTATCAGTACTCCTCATAGTGGTCATTTCATCCTTATTCTCTTACAGTTTCTTTTCTATAAGGTAACAGGATGTCACAGGCTCCTTCTTTTCAATGAAGTTATGATTTGCACTGTGAAAACTAGGCTTTAATGCTAAAAATCTTAAGATTTAAGATGTGGTCTGATATTACCTAGCTGATCCTTTTAGCAAGTGGTAGTGGGTATAGGTATGGTAATCCTTCACTGAGGACATTCAGGGAGCCATCAAATATGCAATATGAGGAATAAAGAAACACAGGATACATGATGCTTCTGCCAGAGGTTCTAAGCATGCATTAAAGAGTTTTAGAGCCTGGCGGCTTGGTGGTTTAGGGTATAATCCGAGATATTCAGGGGACTGAGGCAAGAGGGTCACAGGTTCAAGATCAGCCTGACAGACTTAGTGAAACCGTATGTCAAAATGAAAATTAAAAAGGCTGGAGGATAGACTCAGTGCAGAGAGTTTGCCTCACATGAGTAAGGACCTGAGTTCAGTGCACAATTCTAAAGGAGGAAAAGGAATATAGATGAAGGAACCATGTTACCAGTGCTTTCATTCAATTTGATATTAAATTCCAAATAATAGGTGGAAACTTACTACCCTAACTTGATAAGTAAACCCTTTTGCCTAATTTGCCAACCAAAAATATTTCATCAAATCTAGTATCTCTAAATCTCAAGTATATTCAAGACTTATGCATGAAAATAATGTAAGTCCTGTGCAACAATGTGGAGTTCAGGATTATGGTCACTTAGGATATCCTTTCTTCCTGCATCATGTATAATGTCAATACATCCTTATAATGAAGGCCATAGTTAACAGCTCCTTAATCATTGTATTGCATTTTCTTTGATCCTAACATATACTTATAGGAAGAATGTTATCCATTCATATATCTGAAAAACCTGAAACTCAAATATATGAAATAACTTCAGTAAAGTTAAAAACTGAATAACAGCAAGCAAGGGACACTGCTATACTAAATCAATCAGCCTGAGAAGATTCACACACCTGTGCAATAGTTGTGTCCAACTTAGGTGGGTAACCAATAGCTCTCTGGCTAAGAGATTCACACAGTGGAAGGGAAAGAATAGCTGGAACTGGGATCCAACTCAGAATCCCATGGAGACCAGTATAATGGACTCCACCAAGAATCTCCCACTAGTCTTTATCCAAAACAGTGGCTACATCCATCAAAATCTCTCCTACTTAAATATGCTTAATCACTGTAACCTTTGCTGTTCTCACTTTCCACTGGAGAATGTTTCTCTTTTACAGCAGGCAGAGAGAAACCAGGACAACCCAAATCTATCAACAATGCAATAAGATAGTTGACTCCCTGTCAGGATGGTGAGCCGCACAACTTGCACCAGTGTAATGGCGTTAGACAGTGCATTTACTCAAAATATACCAAAGCAGAAATCCAGAAGCTACTGAGAGCTTAACATTAAAGTAGATTTAAAACACACCCACCAAAGCTCAAGGAAGTTTCTGTAAGAGGGCAAAAAGGTTGTGAAAGCCACAGAGTGGACAGAATGCAGCCCCCTACCACCTCCACCCATCACACTGACTGACTGTTGCTCTCACAACTCATAACCCACATCTCCATGGTGAATACCAGCAATCTCACTGAGGAGGATACTAAATGAAATGGGGGATGCGAGGAGGGGGATACCAATACCTGCTGTGTCCATAAAAATCTTCTACTTAATAAAAAAAGTAAAAAAAATAAATAAGCAGTCATGTGAGAACCAAAAAGAAAGCCATTGGATAGTAAGGACTATGGAAGTGAGGGAATAACATGCATTCAACAATATTGTCTTTGCTTTGTGACTATTACTTAGGAGATTGAAGAAAACATGAAATCCTTATCAAATTCCCAGTGGCATTTTCCTCCCAGAAATATAAATAAATCACCCTAAAGTCTAAACAATGCTTACAAATAAACAAAGTCCAAATAGCCAAAGTAATTTTAAACCAAAGAGCAAAGCTAAAAGCACTAAATTCCCTGACTTCTTAAAGTCTGTACAGGGCCTGGAGAGTTTACTCAGTGGTTAAGGCACTTGCCTACAAAGCCTAATAACCTGAGTTCAATTCCTCAATACCCATGTAAAGTCAAATGCACAAGGTAGTGTATGCATCTGGAGTTCCTTTGCAGTGGCTGTAGGCCTTGGAGTGCCAATTCTTTCTTCTCTATAGCACTTTCTGTTTGCAAATAAATAAATAAATATTTTTAAAAGAACTACAAAGCCATAGCAATCCAAAAATATGAGATATAACTCAAAAGAAAGGAATAGAGCACTCATAGACCATGCACATACAATGAACTAATTTCAAACAATTATACAATAATAAAAAGATAATATCTTTTGTATATCATGTTGGAGAAGCTATGGCTTAAGAATGAAATTACAGCCTCAGTTCGTGTTTTGTGGGCTTTGGGGAAGTTACTATATTATGAGAGCTCAATCAGATGTCATTACATTATTTGAAAATGGATAAAGGTAGAAGATTAAGTCTAGCATACCCAGCTAACTTCCGGTATTTCTTTTCTCTGCTTCCTGGCTGCTAGGATGTGAACAACTGCACTCTGCCAAATGCTCCCAGTATGAAGGATTGAATCCTCTGAAACTGAGTGAAACAAATTATTCCTCATTAAAGTTGTTTCTGTCCAGGTATTTTGTCACAGGGATGGTAAAGCTGATTAATAAAATCCACATGCAAACAAACAAAATTGGCTCTATATCCTATGCATAAACTATAATAAAAAGATATAAATCATTGCCTGGAAACTGTAAAATTCTTTGGACAAAATATTAAGAAAAAGCATCCTGCCCTTGGCTTTTGCCATGACTTCTTGGACTGATACCAAATGCATAGGCAATGAAACACAAATAGACAAGCATGATATCTTCAATGAAAACCAAGAAAATAATCAAGCAAAATATACAACATGAATAATGGGAGAAAATATATACAATCTGATAGCATTATAAAAATTGAAATATAATCTAAAGAAAAAAAAGGAATTTATCATTAACTAAACAAATGAGTGTTAGAGAGATGGCTTAGGGGTTAAGAGACTTGCCTGCAAAGCCTAAGGACCCAGGTTTGATTTGATTTCCAAGTACCTACATATGACACATGCACAAGGTAGATCATGCATCTAGAGTTTGTTTGCAGCTGCTGGAGGCCCTGGTGTGCATTCTCTCTCAATATATATGCCTCTCTCTCTCTCACCTCTCTCTCACTATCTATCTATCTATCTATCTATCTATTATAAATGAGTAAATAAATTACATAATAATAATAAATATATGAATAATATATGAGTAAATGAATAAAATATTTTTAAAATAATGAGACAATAGGGGAATTTGGGTCATCTATTTCTGAAGAGTGAGAGTTGCAAAAGAGAAGAAAATTGCTTAAGGTATTTTGAACATCAATTTTGAGGAACACGGGCATGAAGTTGATTATGGGCCCTTTGTGCATCATTTTCTAGACTGGCCTGATAGATACAACTATAAACAATGTTGTTCTCCCAAGCTTTATCCTTCTGTGAGAAAGAGTGGTGTCTGATTAGCAAGATTCTCAAATGGGACAGGTGCTTAAGAAAGTCTAAAGGACCTGCTAGAACAGCACAGGCAGGCCTCAAAGTGAGATGCATACCCTTCTGCAGGATTCTAAACATTTAGAGTGGACCAGAGCTGCAGTCTGACTAAGAATTGCATCCCACCATGAGTGATTACAGCTTTACATAAGCGCAAGTGGCCTTCCTGATAAAATTCAGCTCCAACAATTTAGGAAAGAGGCCCTCATTTGGCTATTTTTCAAGGCCCTTCCTATCACTAGCCAGCAACTCTATTGTTCTGTGGCTGCTTCAAAGGACCCTCTCTGGAAAGCCTTGCTTATTTTCTCCCTGAGCCTTATCAGCTGTCCTCAGACCAGCTGATTTGCCTAATGTTTTTTTTTTTTTTTTTCCCACAAAAGCAATAGAAAGCTCTAAGTCTGAGATGAGCAACTTCTCATACTGTGCTAACTGCAAGAATTCCCTTAACCACTGTGCTGGAAGCTATGACTCATGGGATATTCATTTCTCCAACATTTTACCATGTAGCAGTAAGCCACACAAATGAGAAGATTTGGGCCTCAAACTTTCAAAACCTACCTACTGAAGTCCCCAACATTCTAGGTGCTCCAATGCTCATTAGCTGACGTCACTCCAGATGACTCCACAGACTGCTAGTTGTATCTCTTCTGGATTTGAACTAAGGTTGTGGTCCACAATGTGGTTGTGGCAATGCTACATGAGGAATGGCAGTTCTTTATTCAGAATGACAACCCTGATTTCTTGATGGTAGACTACATACATTTCCTAAATATACAATGTTGAGTTATTGTATTAAGTAGAAATATTATAATCAATTTTACAGTGGGTCTGTTATAATTAGATGAATGCTTTATAAATCATTCATTTATTTCAATAGAAAATATTTACTTTTGATGTTCAAAAAATTGTCCAAAGTTTGGTGTGAGGCTACATGTCTATAATCCCAACAATCAATAAATTGAAGCCGATGATTGTAAATTCAAGAATAGCCTGAGGGGCTGGAGTGATGGCTTGGTGGTTAAAGGTGCATGCTTGCAAAGCCTGATGAGCTGGGTTTTAGTCCCAGCTACACATAAATAAATTAATTTTTTTTTATTAATTAGAAAATTTGTGTGGGCACATAATATGTTGGTACCATCATTTCCCTCCTCTTTGCCCCCGTTCTGCTGAGGGCCCGACTCAGTGGAATTGTTGGTATTCACCATGGTATTGTGGGTTATGACATGTGAGAGCAGCAGTTAGTCAATGTAAGGGATGGGTGGACAATGACTCTGGACATTCCCTTCAACTCTGTGGTTCTTACAGTCTTCCCCCATGTCTTCCACAAAATTTCCTGAACCAGGAAATTTGCAGAAGAGGGGGCAGAAAGAATGTCAGAGCCACAAGTTGGGTCACGATACACAGAGATATTTCCTTCTACCCAAACTGATGGCTAATCCCATAATGCATGACCCATATACCACAACAAGGAGGGGCCAACTGAAGTGGGGAGGCTAACAATGGTGCCAACTTGACTGTATTCAGTGAGCACAAAACTAATTTAAAAAAGAAAAGAAAAGAAAAGAAAAGAAAAAATCCCTGGGCCTTGTTGGGTGTGTTTTAAGTCCACTTTAATGGTGTGTTCCCAGAAGTTTCTGGATTTCTGCTTTGGGGCATTTTGTGGATTCTCAGGGTCTATCTCATTCCCCCCAGGACTGATTGTCAGGCTCACCATGGAAGCAGCACTCTTGCTCATCTTACCAGTTCCTCCTTGGTTTCACCTAGCTGATGTATGAGGGGTGGTTTGTTCCTTCACTTCTCATTCTTTTTTATTATTTATTTATTTATTTTCAAGGAGAGAGAGGGAAAGAAAGAGAGAGAGAGAGAGTCAGACAGCAAGAGAATGGGCACACCAGGAACTCTAGCCACTGCAAACGAACTTCAGATGTTTGTTACTCTTGTGCATCTGGCTTATGTAGGTCCATTAGAATTTGGCTTCACAGGCAAGTGCCTTAATGGCTAAGCCATTTCTCCATCCCCTCATTGCCTTTTGGAAAAGCAAAACAGATTTTCCAACAGAGACTGAAGTCAACACAGATTAAATGGGATAAACAGTGTTAATTAAGAGAGATTTTGATGGGGTGTAGCCTCTCTCCTAGGCAAAAACTAGTGGGAGTTTCTCTCTGGGATATACGCCCTTGGTCTCTATAGGATTCTGACTCAAGTCTCAGTACCGGCTATGGGTTCCTTTCCACTGAGCAGATCTATTAGCCAATTGGCTACCCATCTAGGCTGCGTGCCACTATGGTACAGGTGTGTACATTTTGTCATGCTTGTTGCTTTCATATAGTAGTGTCCCCTGTTAGCACAACATGGTTGGCTATTTTTCCCAAGCAGCTCATGTAGTACTTTCCAGTACTATATGGGTCCACCTTTTGGGATCTGTCTTCCTTCTGGATTCCAGCCAGATCTCTCTGTATTCTGTGTTGGCAGCATATGGTGTCTTCAGCAATAGGGTCTTACCTATTACCTCAGGTGGGTAATCAAGTGCTTTGAGAGAAGCCTGTCTTGTTTTAGGGACCTTGTAGGTCCCTCCAGTCAACAACTCAACATGGGTTGTAACCAATTTCTGGCACTGGGAGTTACAAGCCAGAGCCAAATGTTTTAGGGTCAGGCTTCATCCCACCTAATCCAGGGCTCTCATCATCAGACCATCTCTCCATATTCCTGTTGAGGTTTATAAATTTTAGTTTGCTATCCAGGAGAAAGGTTTCTTTGGTGCCAATTTATTTTTAATTTAGTTTTGTTATTCTCCCCATTCTCCCATTTTCCTTCTCCCAAACCCTTCCATTCCTATCATCCGTCCCTTCCGTTGCCTGTCAGGTATGCCTGCAACTCAAGCTGCTCGGGTTAGGAACCAGAGATGAGGGAGAATATATGGCATTTGTATTTCTGTGCTTGTGTGAGTTCATTTTAAAATGACTAGAAGGAGATAATTGTGAAATTCTATCTCCAAAAATCAAACATGTATAAGTATACACATATATGTATTATACACATACATGTACACATACACATTTACAACATAGTTTTTTTTCTTATAAATGGAATCCTAAAATCTGTGCTCTATGACTGGTTCTTTGACTTCAGAAAAGGTTTCTGAGTTTCAATTATCTTCTGAGGATGACCTGCCCCTGAATCACGAAACACTCTTATATTGTGACGAATAGAACACAACTTGTCCATTAAATGCTAATGACAATTTAGATTATTGATTATTCAGGGATGTTATGATTACATCTCTTATGAACATGTGTGTTCAAGCCTCTTTATGAACTTGTGTTTTTTTTTTATTTAGGTAAATATTAAGAAATAATACCACTGTATTAGGTCACATGTATGTTTTACTTGGATCTAGAGTTGTGTAATTTCATTGTCTGATATGTGACCATGACTCAGAAGGTCTATAC
Source organism: Jaculus jaculus (assembly GCF_020740685.1). NCBI lineage: Eukaryota > Metazoa > Chordata > Mammalia > Rodentia > Dipodidae > Jaculus > Jaculus jaculus. Next base: position 137,356,890 of record NC_059102.1, read on the forward strand.
TATGCCTTCACTTATTAACTACTTATTAACTGATTCTTCTGTTATTACTCTTCTGTAATTATAGGAGTCAACATGAAAATCCAGATCATATGAGTCCAGATCACTTTGAAGTCCAAGGAAGGACTTTGTTCATTGCTCCCAACTGACTCATAGGGGAAATTTCCCAACATATAGGATCCATCTCAACTTGTGTGGGCAGTGCCTGTGTGAGCAACCCCCATGAGTGCTTTGGTGAAAGTACTCACAAAGGAGCATGAGTGAAGACAACCCTGACAAGAGGCACTGTTTCTCTGGCCTTTTCTGTTTAACAGGCCCTGCCTCGCTGTTTCCTTCCCACCAGGGAGCTGCTGTTGTACTCCCCAGAGCTCTTACCCTCCAGACTCTAGCCATTCCATTATCCTCCTGTCTGGAGAGACAAGCTCATCTGACATCACTGCCAGTGCCGACTCCTGTGAATACATTGCATTCACCACCTGGTGACTACAGTTAAAATTCCTCGCCTTTGATTTATTTTGGCTAGGGGAAAGAAATCATTTAAGTTCTTGGAGATGCAGATAAGAGATGATGTATGTCCCATCTATTTCCCTGATAGCAAACTTCCTGCCGTTAACACAGATGGAAAATAAGCTTCAATCACACCCACACTTGACTACCTGTAGTGGAGAAAAGATGAGGTGGAAGTAGAAACTGGGAGAGGAGACAGACAGAGAAGGAAGGAGATAATGAGAAACACACATGATATTTCTGGGGAAGGGATTTAAACTGGAGAGCCATATACATATGCTTGATATAGAATTTTCCTCTCCAACTGAGAATATAGCACTTTTTAAAAATCAGTTAAATATAATCAGATTTCACCTTGAAAATGACTCTGGAAAATGATACAGAAATTCTTATTTATGGGTTTATAATCATGTCACAGCTATAAAGATTTGTGATGTCTCAAAGATTAGAGCAGATTTTAACATTTATCCATTGTGTCCAGGTTTTTATCTTCATAGAAGAAAGAATTTAGAGATGGGAAAAAAAGTAAGAAATTTGTGGAAGTTGGTGTTGTTTTGTTTTTAATATGGAAAATGTGCATACAAAAGGGACGACTGTGGGCTTCTCAAGAGAGAATTGTGTTCTGGGGTTTTACATACCTTTCTCTGTGGTAAACTTTAATTGAAGGGAGGTTTATTCATAAGTTAACAGAGGGAAAATTCAGACAGTCCTAGTAAGGGTTTGAGACTTTCCTAGAAGAGTGTTTACTCCCGTTTACTATCCTTTTAGGGGATTTTGTCAATGTGGCATGGTGTCAGATTCACACTGGGAGGAGGCAAGGCTGATAGTAAGAAAATTTCATTTTAATAAATCAGGACAACAATCATTGCAGTCTGCCATGTGATCCTAGCTGGTTTTTAGTGGTCTCATGCCTTTAGTTTTTGAGTAGTCACATGATAGTCTGCTATAATAAGGCTCAGTGATTACATCAACTTTTAGCCAATGGGCTATTTACCTCTCAACCTTTGCCTATCTAACCTATGTTAGGTGGACTTTTAGGGAGTCATGAACTTCCTGACAAGGAGGAGAGTAGTAATACATCTATCCTTTTTTCTCTGTCATATGAGTCTGTGATGACAAGAAGTATAAAAAATAAACTAAGACCCTAAAATTCCTGTATTTTTTAGTTAGGTTATTGCCAGGTGCAGTAAACATGAAAATTGGAACCCAAAGCTCCTGATTCTGCCATGTGGTCCATTCCATCATGTTAGTCTGCAAACGGCTATTAGGAAGCATTGTGAGTTGCTCTGTTCCAACTGTGCCATCTGTTATAGCTACCTCCACCAAACAAAGCTCCCAACCAAAAGCAGCTGATGGTTCACCTCCTTGCCAGTAGTAGGTAGCAAACAGCAACAGGAGGTTGAACCGAGCTCTGGCTACAGGGAGCTGGCTACAACACCCCAAAGGCTGCCCCCAGAATCACACCTCCTCCAACAAGGTTCTACCTCCCAAACTGCCATTAAATAGGGACCAAGCATTCAAATCGCATGATTCTATGGAAGACATTTAATTCAAACCACCACACTGCCTTAACTAAACCTGGAGATGGAAGGGTATGTATTACTTGGCATTTAATTCAAACCACCACACCACCTTAACTAAACCTGGAGATGGAAGGGTATGTATTACTTGATGGATTGTGATAGAAGCTTAAAGTCTAGAATGACTCTGTCCACTCACTTCTCAAAGGTACTTTAGACAGAAAGGGCCGTGGCTTCAGGGACCACGATTCTACTCCTTCCTTCTAATAACTGCAAGATTGCAAGGCATCTGTATCCTCTTCCCCTCCTTGTTTCCTTCCTCCTAGCAGCCATTCTCAGACTAGGTCTAGGATTTTAAAATTACCTCCTGTCACAGGAATTGAGTAAGCCTCTTTATACCAGGCCCGAGAGGAAGGAATGTCTCCTTCTCCCTCAGTTGCTACCATAGCAACTTCCCATGCAAGGCCCCTCCCTTGTTATGCAGTTTCCTCCTCCTGTCCCCCGTCCTGCCCCCCCCCCCCATCTCCCCACCTTAACCCAGGGTTCTGGAGCTTCTTTTCCTTTGTCTCTGAATTGGTCATATTCTCCTAGCAAAAGTCTTGGACTGAAGAAACAGTTTGTCTCTGATACCCTCGGTCTCAAACTCTGAAACTGACAACTATAGACATGCATGTCTGCATGCTTTCTTCGTCAGCAAAGAGCAGTTGTATCATTTAGATTAGGCTAAATCAATCAACGTGCCTGATTTTGTAATTTAACTGAAAGTAAAACGTAGTTCTTTTCTAGATCCCTGGTAAGAGACTAAGAAAAGGACAGTGAATGAAGTAGTAGCTGCAGGCAAGAGAATTGGAAGGGGATAAGGATGTGGCTCAGTGGTCATAGATGAGCTTTGTAGATCCAGGTTTCTATCCACAACAAACCCAACAGAAGAGAGAGTTAGAGAAGGCTGATAGAATAAGATTGACAAAAGGAATACTAGGGCTGGAGAGATGCTTTAGTAGTTAATACATTTGTCTGTGACTCCTAATGATCTAGGTTCAATTCTCCAGGACCCAAGTAAGCCAGATGCACAAAGTAGCAGGTGCATCTGGACTTCATTTGCAGTGGCTAGAGGCCTTGGAGTGCCCATTCTAGTTCTATCTCTCTGTATCTCAAATGAATAAATGAACAAAATATTTTTATTTATTTTAGTATTTATTTATTTGACAGAGAAAGAAAAAGAGGCAGATAGAAAGAGAAATTGGCCACACCAGGGCCTCTAGACACTTCAAAGGAACTCCAGATGCATATGCTCCCTTGTGCATTGCTTATGTGGTTCCAGGGGAACCCAGGTCCTTAGGCTTTGCAGGCAAATGCCTTAACGGCAAAGCCATTTCCCCAGCCCTGAACAAAATATTCTAAAAAATTTAATAGTAATAAGAAAGGAAGGACAAGGGACATGGGATATAAATAAAACGAATGTAATATCCATTTATGGTTCTCACTTCCAAAGGCTCACTATTCCAACACTTTCTTATTTGTGAGCTATTTTGCTAATGCATATTTTCATACTGTCAAGTTCTATGTCTGGCAACTACATAAAATTAGACAGAGCAGGGTGAAGAGTTAGTAAAAGAGAGGACATTGATTGAGGAAAAGGTGCAAAAGCCTTAGAGTGTCAGGAAAAATACACTTAGGATTTTGGCTGGCATCCAAAGAAGAACATGAGGAAAAGGCAGAATTATGCTTTCTATGTTAGAACTCAGAAAAGTGGGAAGGCTTAACAGTGAGGGTCTGTGAAGAGCTACTGGGAAATGTAGAACATTACCTCATTATGAGGATAAATATTCCCTTATCTCCTCAGTATTTCTTTAGGTGAGGAATGGTCTCTTGACTGGATGATTCACAGGCTACTTTGGGTTAACTGTTAAGAAAGGGGACTATCCGTCTTACCTATACCCTCATTACTCACAAACCAAAGAGACCGGGGCTGGATCCCATCTTAGATGACCTACAAGCCTGCTAATGCCCACAACCTACAACACTGGATGCTCCTAGCAATGCTGATTTGCTGCTGTTTATTTGTTTGTTTGCTTATTTGTTTATGAGAGAGTGGGAAGGTGAGGTAAGGAAAGGTGTTTGCATAAGCTAGTTTCAACTAAATTTTGTATTTGCAACTGAGTAAGTTCAGCCTGAAATAGTGTCTAAGTGTTAGAGCATTTTCCCTAAGCACAGGCTGCTTCCCTTGGACTAATTCTTTGAGGTAGTCCTCAATATTATTTTAAGCAGTTATTCACATGCCTTCTGTGACAATACGGCACAGGAAGATGCCTGAGGCAATTGGATGGACCCCCAACACGGGAGCCCAAGGGAATTATAACATTCCTCTCACCAATCTCAAAATTACAAGCAGAGTTCCTCAGCCATTTTCTCTGTCTCAGATTTTTCTTTCTCCCTTCGAACACTTTCCCTCTACAAGCTGCTAATATTCCATGGAGTTCTGTTGCCCCCTGCTGCTGGCTACTGGCTGCTTCTCTAAGCACATTTTCCTGGTCTCTTGACACTAGCTCCTGGTTTTTCCTGCAGCCCTGTCTTCTGTGCTAGTTCTTCCTTCTCTAATTGTGTTTGCTTTGGGGTAACCTGGCTATCTTTCCTCAGCTCTCCTTGTCTTATCACCAATAGCTTAGACCCAGCTTCACATTCTCCTCCACTCGCAATTTCAGTTTTTCATTTTGTTCTCTGTGCATCAGGGTTATATCAGTTCAACTCTTGATTCCTGGCTTCTGTATCAGGATCTAATTCAGTGAGCTAGTTTCCATTATATACCATCAGATACTCATTGGAGAAATATTTTCTTTGACAGAGAAACTTACCAGTGTTCCTTTTACTCTCCTAAGAAAATTTAATAAGGAAGAAGTCAGAGTTACTAAACACACAGGGTGACCAGAAAGGTCTTCTTAGTGAATTACAAACAATTTCCACTATGTTCTAAAAAATTACATTTCTGCTGCAGCCTTTACTGCTTACCTTGAGATATTGGGGATATAATTTTACCTCTCTGAACTACAGATTTGAAAATTTACACCTAGTGAAGGGTAGAGGTTGGAGAAAGTAGGCAAGGGCTCCGTGGCATCATCCAGATATAGGAAATAACTTCAGAGTGCAGAACACTATGTAAAAAGGTAGCAATTGACACACCTTTGTCTCTTAAGCTGTGTAAGAATTATCTGCACAGTAGGACCAGTAGATTGCTTTATTCTTTTGTTAATAACTTGGACTAATATTCCAAAGAATTTCAGTGGCCTGAATTAGTTTCTCTGCCAAAGTGAGCTGTCATTAGCATTTCAGATTCCCAAACACAACTCCCAAATGTATCTCTATTCACCTAATGAACAAAGGGTATGTGATTTACAGTAGGGCCTTTCCAAAGGAGTGTAGGAGAGGAGGCCGTGATCCAGTACTGCCAAGCCAGCTGCGCAGCGTGCAGATTTCCACAGTGTAAATTTAGAATCATCCTGTGAGATGTTGTTTTAACCATGATAAAACCGAGATGAAGGGAGGTTAAGTACATTGATAGCCCATGTGTAGCTGAGCCGGGGATTAAGTGTAAAATTTTCAGGAATGTAAACGAAAACACAGGCATGATCATGAGGAGACTGTGGATTGGACTCCACTTCCTTGGACACAGGAACTTCTGCAGTGAGATGAGGGTGATGGCCTCTCATGATGTTCTATTCTGTCCTTATCTTGTGACACATAACGCTTCCTTCATGGTAATGGTGCCTACTTTCTCTGATGTCTTTCCAATCTGTTCTGCTCTTTTGTATATAAGTATGAATTCTACATCAGTGAATTTCTCTAAAGGCGTAGCTAATGTTTGATTTCTCACAATGCCTAGCACCTTGTTTTAAATGTCAAAGACACTAAGTTTTAGCTTTTGTTTTTGAAAGCCGGAAGAGTGGGAGGAAACAACTCAAGCATGTAAACTAGAAGTAGGAGAAAACATAAAAGACAAGAAGAAAAGAAATAATGGGAGAGAGGTAGTAAAATGCCTCTTAGCTCATTATAGGAGTCATTTAAGGTACAACAGAGCCTTCATTATTAAATTGCTTTTTGCCTTAAAGTAATGATGGCCAAGGAGGACCAAACATATTGAAAGATAAAGAATTATAAGCCAACTGAATACCAAAGTGGGAGTGAAACTTTGACATCTCTCAAATTAAAAACCCAGAAAGCAGAAACATCTTATTTTATAAACTGGTGCTTTTGAAAGTACCTTCTGCAGATATGTGCTCATTTTGTAAAGTAAGACACCTCTGTAGACAAAACATACTCACTTCTTAGCCTCAGGGATACAAACCAACATGTAGCAATTCTGATGGTACTTTTCCCATCATTGTTTCAGCCTTCCCCACAGTATCCATCAATAAAAAAAATTACAATTACAGTAGCTATTTTTTTGTGGCTAGCAATTTTTTTGGAACCCTCCCAAACACAATAGCAAAACACAATAACTGGTCATGGGCTGGAGAGATTTCTTAGTGGTTAAGGCATTTGCCTGCAAAGCCAAGGGTCCCAGGCTTGATTCCCCAGTACTCATGAAAAGGCAGAAGCACAAGTTGGCACATGCATCTGAAGTTCATTTGCTGAGGCTAGGAAGCCTTGGTGTGCCCATATTTTCTCTACATGCCACCGCCTTTCTCTATCAAATACATAAATGGTCTTTTTTTTTGTCAAGGCAGACAATATTGAAGGTCAGTTGTAATTGAGGCACACTGGGTGAATAGAGCAGCCCAGGAGAGTACAGCCTGGGGAAAGGTAAAGCCCACTTCTGGTATGATTCTAAAAGCCTGTGCTATTGAAGACCAGTGTTAGGACACTTCGCTGGCTCCATAGTCCAGGCAGCCTCAAGTAAACCCCTCATATAACATAGCTATTGACAAGCCTTCAGTGAGGCCAAGTGTACCCTCTCCCCATAGTATGTTACTTACCCTTCTTATTGGTATGAGGAATCTACATGATAAAAAACAATTTAAAGAAGGATTTATTTGGGCTTACAGTAGAAGAGTGGCAGGAAAGATATGGCAGCAACTGTTCTCATTTTGTCTGTATTCAAGAAACAGAGAAACATGAGAGATGACCCTTAGCTGTCTTCCTCCATATTCCCTTTTTATTCAGTTTGGGACCTTAGCCTATTGGATGGTGCTGCTCACGTTCAGGGAGAATCTTCACTCTTCAGTCTTCTACACTGTTCTTAATCCACTTAAGTTGTCGATGAAGATTAACCAGCAAACACACTTCACAGATTACCAGTGGAGGTACATAGGTGAGAGTCAGATGAAGTAGAAGAACAAGGACTTGAACACAAGTGCTTCTTTCTACTTTTGGTTTGCTTTCTTTCTCAGTATTGTGGACCCAAATCATAATGATGTGAAGCCCAAGTATGTTCTTAGAGTATATTATATGTAAACCTGGGGAAATGTTCTTATAGTTCAGATTTGAGTGAAATGAGACTTTTGTGTGCCCATGAGTATAATGATCTCACTTTCATAGAAATGTTATGCACTCACACACATTACCTATCAAATGAATTGCAACTCTAGATGATTCTACCACTAGCAGTTTTGCTCTCTACATTTGCATTCATTGAGTGGTATTACTTGCTTTTCTCCTTGCTGTGACCAAGTATTTGGCAAGAAAAAAAAAAAAAAAAAAAAAAAAAAAAAAAACCTAAATGGAGGAACAATTGATTTTGGCTTTGCATTGGTGGTTCAGTCCATTGTGGTAAGGAAGGCAGTGACATGAAACTGTTTTCTGGCTGCAGTGGCAGAAGCATGAATCTGCTTACTCACTTCATGGTGGACCAGGATGCAGAAACAGGTTGAGACTATACCTGGGATTGCACATTGGGCCAAAAATCCTTTCCTCCGAAACTGTTTCCTCCAATGAGGCTCCACCTCCTAGAAGTCCCATAGTCTGTCAAGACAACTCCACCAGATGGTAAAGCTAGTGTTCAAGCACAGGAGTCTAGGGGTGACACTCCACCCAAAGACCTTAGGAGTAATTGGCACATTCTGTATTGTGTACACATATTCTTAATATTTTATAAGGTAACTGGAATTCATAATTTGAATTGAGCACACAAACAAACACACACGTACAGGCACAAAGAAACACCAGATGATAAGTCCATGACTTATGGTTTTTTCTTTATTTTTCCTTGCTTTCCCCACTTGGGAAATAATAGTAATAGAATCCAAAGTCCTACACAAAACAATACAGCTTGTCAGCTCCACAACTTCAGCCAAATGCATCCCTTCAAGCCTTATAGTTTTGATTTTGTTCTATCAATAAAAGTATATTTCTATTTCTTACCTAATTTATGAGTTCATTCAAAAAAATAATCAAGAGCCAGGCGTGGTGGTGCACGCCTTTAATCCCAGCAATCGGGAGGCAGAGGTAGGAGGATTGCCATGAGTTCGAGGCCACCCTGAGACTCCATAGTGAATTCCAGGTCAGCCTGGGCTAGAGTGAGACCCTACCTCCAACCCCCCCCCAAAATAATAATAATAATAATAATCAAAATTCGTGCCTTGTGAGTCCAAACATTCGGGCAGACAGGAAATGGAGATGTGAGTCAAGACATGGGGATTCCTGCTCTTGAAACCATAAATTAATTCAGTTTCTATCTTTTTCAAACTGTAGGCTGCAGCAGCCCCCATGATGATGTCTTCACAATCAAATGGGCACATATCTCTGAAGGCAGATGCAGCTCTATGGAGGTGGGTGGGAGCCTCTAATTGGAGAATTTACATTAGATGAGATTCCCTAAAGAAATAGTCTGCAGAGGAGGTAGGTACCACCAGCTATTTCTGCAAGCAGAATAGGATAGAAATAGTTGTCCTGGTTCTGACCCTCATGATATTCACAGGAGGAAACAAAAGTTGAAACTGGTCCAGGTGGCAAGGATCAACCTAAATTCAAGGTCACTTTGTGAAACTGCTACATTTTGTGAAGTGCCCTGGGACCCGGATGGCAAAAATTACGGCAGCAAAAACAATGAGAGTTGAGAAGCAAGGTTTTTATAGTGCTGTTGTGTGCCAGGGACTCTGTCAAACACTGTTTAAACTATCACAAAGAATGCTTTCAGTATGTGAAGTGGTAACCAAATACATAACCTCAGGCCTTCTTTTGCAGAGCCTCGGACACCTGCAAGTCTGCATGCATGCAGGCAATGCTCCTGCCTCCGTGCTTTGCATCTCGAAATATGTAGCTACTTCTCCTACCAGGCTCTTTCCATCTTCCCCACCAGAACAACTTCCCCAGAAGAAATAGTCTGACTACTACCCCTAGACTTTAACCCACCTATTCTCACACTAGTGGAGATTCCTGCCTCTGAATTCCCACTGTATTCTGAAGTGTATATAATTATATAGATGCTTCTCTGTGTCCTCAACACACTGTCCAATTCTGTTTTTGATGTCCTCACTGTTCTTCTGAAAGAACCCCCTATACCTAACATGACGATGACAAAAAAGAACATGTTCCATAAACGTTTGCCTTCCGAATTTAAAACCCAGATGATATTGTCAAAAGAAAAGATGAATGGATGAGTAAACAAATGACAAATGATATGTGGATGAATGCAGTCATAAAGCATGAATATCTGTGATATAGCTTGACTGATGCACATGTGGAAGGGGAAGGAGGGTGAGAACACTGGCACTGAGCAGAGAGATGGTAGAAACAAATCGGTCATAAAGACCAACATCAAAATAATGTGTCGTTCCGGAAAACCATGACTATTTTTAGCCTGCAATTTCCTCCAAACAGCATCAGATTTCTTGCAATTGACCTCTACAGTTTGAAAATTTCCAATGACGCTGCCAATTTTGTATCTAGTATATTCTTTGAGGCTTATATAAAACTTTAAGACCTCACAATCATGGAGTTAAATAAGTACCAGTTCTGGTGGTTCTGGGTCATGTTGTGCAGGGGTGTACTATCCTAGTTGATCAGGACAATCAGTCTTACTCAGTAGTTTCTTTCATAGTGTAACTCTTGTACCAAAGAGAAAGCTAGACTAGTCATATAAACTACGTAAAGTCTAGCATCTAGTCATTTCTTTGCAAAATGTTGTGGCTTGGATAGTAAATGCCACCCTCCCCAAAAGCTCATTCATCAGACAACTTTATTTCCAACTAGTGGTGTCATTTGGAAAGGCTTTGGAAATGTCAGGAAGTGAGACCCACCAAGAAGAAGTAAGTCACTGGATAATACTTGATGGTTTCTTGTCCCTGTTTACTCCTTCTCCTGCTCTTCCTCCTTTTTCCTGTTCATCCTGAAGGAAACAGCTCTCCTGCCCCTCCCATTTCCACTACCATGATGCTCTATCTGGACACATGGAGCCAAGGAACCAAAGAGAGAAACCTTTCAAAATATGAACAATAATAAATTCTTCTGGGCTGGAGAGATGGCTTAGCGGTTAAATGCTTGCCTGTGAAGCCTAAGGACCCCGGTTTGAGGCTCGATTCCCCAGGACCCACGTTAGCCAGATGCACAAGGGGGCGCATGCGTCTGGAGTTGGTTTACAGTGGCTGGAAGCCCTGGCACGCCTATTTCTCTCTCTCTCTCTCTCTCTCTCTCTCTCTCTCTCTCTCTCTCTCTCTCTCTGCCTCCTTCTCTCTCTGTCCCTCTCAAATAAAAAAATAAAAAAATCTTTAAAAAAATCCTTCCATCCTAAAAGTGTTCTCACAAATACTTTGGTCATAGTAATGAAAAAATTGACTACTACATGATACAACCAATAATTATGAGACAGTGTGAGTGTTGTTTTTAATATGCTGCCATTGGCCAGGGTTCAGTTACCCCATGTATCTTCTCATGTACTCTTCATGACCCTACCTGCAATGTATATTCTTTTCTTTCTTAACATGATTGACTGAGACTTAATGATATTATATATTTCTATACATATCCTTTACCTCATCCCTTCCAGTAGTTAGTGAGTCTCTTGTCTTTATCATTATACTTTCCTATATAAGAGACTGTTAATATACACACATTTCTGATCTTTGTCTCCTATTAGGCTTATAGAGGAACTATCTTTCCTGGCCTTTTACAGTTAGGAAATTTACGCTACAAATTCTAGTTAGTTGACAGGAGAAGGCATCTGGGTACATAAAGGGTTTAATTGCTGCTAAAAGGCCTCAGTGCCCAGATACCTTGCAACATTCCTTTCCTCCTTGTTGAAGCCTCGTGTTCAAAAGGTGATGCCACAAAATCAAGCTGCAAGAGAGCTGAGCTGCTGTCCTGAAAAGATGAAGAGATTTGACATAGTAAGGGTAAATACCCTGATGTGTTAGCTCTGAAAGTTTTGAGGGATGTTTGTGAATGTTCATTAGCCCATACTTACCTGATAAACATGAATACTCCCATGGAAGAACTACAAGCCTACACTTTGGCCTCCAACACCTTCCTCATGTAAGTTTCTTTGTGACACACTCTTTGAAGTTGTTTTTTTTTTTTTTTTTAATTTTAATTCTTTATATCTCCTGTTGAGCCCCTCCAAACTATTAATCATGGCTCAGGAATTATCCTTGGGAATGCACTTAAAATTCAGCACCTGATCCATAGTGACCCTCATTGACTGAGTGAGACTTCTATCCTCAACATTACTGAAATTAATTCCCCAGATGGTCTGCACACCAGGCTATGGGCCTGGTGAATTCCCCATCTAGACCACTCAGAAACAATGACCTAGGGGTTACAGAACATAATACAGAGACAAAACACCTGTGCTCTGCAGATGTGAGAACACTGGGTATGAAATAAGTCTTCTGATAGCAGAGTTCAGATTATAGGCTCTGTCTATTCAGTGTCACATGGCCTATACAGTAGGGTTGAAGGAACAACATCAGTTTCCAACATAAACACCAAGACATTCATGGAACCTCAGAAAACATTTTCCATCACTGAACAGTTAGACACTGAAGCTAGGTAGTTCCTCATGGCCTTGCGCCCTCTATTCTAAGACCCTGACCTGAATCTGAAAGTTGGGACCATACTTTAATAAATAGGCAAGCTACTCTTCCTCTTCAAAGATTTACTTAATAATTAGAAAATATTTGCTAGATATTTACCAGTAGGCTAGAAAATCTGTAGTAGACAGCTTCATACATCTGGGACAAATGTCTAACCAGGTAGTATTTAGGGGAGGAAGGGATTTATGCTTACAGATCCAGGGGAAATTCCATCAATAGTAGAAGAAGCTGCTTCCATACATCCAAACAGATCGGAGAAAAAAAAAAAAAAAAAACCCTACCAAAATGAGAAAACAGCACCAAAAGCAAGCACAGTCAGAGCCCAAACATCTCCACATATTTTTGGGCTGGAATTAAGATCTGGCCCAGTGGTACCTTAGGGCTGGAGTCCAGGATCTGTTGCCAGTATCACCTCCTCCAGCCAGGCAACTGGAGATCTGAGTTACCAATTTAATTTTAATACCCGAGGCAATGGGAGGCATACACTGAAAGCACTATAACATCTTTCATTTTAAGCCTTACATTTTAAGAACAAGGAAACTGATTCCTATAGGAAGAGGAAATGATTAACATAATATGGCTGATAACCATCTGACTACCAGTATAGTGCTCTTTCCATTTAATCATCTGAAAATATATATATATATATATATATATATATATATATATATATATATATATATATATAATCATCCATTGCAGAGCTTTTAAGTTGAATATAATCCAATGTTTGTAGCAGGAGAGCAATAGTTCCATGAAATATAAGACATATGGAGTGTTAAAGCTCCTGCAGTTAGAAGGAGATGAAGGGAATCATATTCATTAAATGCTTTCTAAATGTCAGGCACTATAATGTACTTTGTATATTATTTAATCTAATTTTATACCCTCCCCTTAAAGTTGACTTAAAGTATCACTCATTTTTCTCAAGTAAAAACCAAATTACTTTTCTAGTGTATTTGTCTATTGCTATAGGAAATTCTTTATGCATATGGCTGGAAATTCATCTGAGATGCATTGAGCATGCATTTCTACTGTTACTGTCTCTCATTAGCTCCTACACTCGGTCTCTTTATGAGGCTTGGGCTTTGGTGGTAGCTGGGGCTTTCTTGTACTACATCCAGAATCAGGCAATCACATTCTCTTTATATTCTGCTAAGTGAAGGCTTCATAAAGCAGGAACAGGTTGGCTTACAGATGAAATTCCAGTTTAGAATAAGAAAGTGACAGACCACCTTGTAAAAGAAGCTATGGTATAGGAGCTACCACTGGAACAAATATTGAAGTTTAACATTTTATTGGTGGAATGTACTAGATGAAGTTTTTGAGTCCAGGCCACTCTACTATAATATTATGAGACTTCAGAAGATGGGAATATCCTTATTCTATAAAATAAGGCTTCATGGAGGATTTCCCATTTGGAATGTGCTTGAAGAAGCAGAGATTTTATATATAGGTGCAAAGGGCATTCCATATATTGGTGAAATGTGATAGAAGTCATAGAGGCAGTCACAATGCATGAACTTCACTGTCTTGAGGTCATTTTATTGTCCAAGCATAGAAATGCGGACAGAAACGCTTTCCTTTAAAAAAAAAAAAGAAATGTGGACAGTTTTCATCTTCTGGTACTGAGTAGAAGCACTATAATAAGCATTGAGAATTAGTGACAGTTGAAAGGTGGCATTGCTAGATGTCATGACTTTGCATCATGATTAACCAGTATGTATGTGACTTAGACTGAAACACATTCCAGTCACTCAAGCCTGAATGCAAGAAAAAGAAACATTACATCCATTTATAAGATCCAGAAAAGGTTGAACTCATACATGATAAGGAAATGTGATGGCAATTGAAACTCATTGTTCTGCAGCCATGAACTTCCAAGCCCTTGAGGCATGAAAGTTAGGTAGGGTAGAGACAATTTGAATTGCAAATGATCAGAGATTATTTAGCCAATGATGTATCATAAAGAGAGTCAGGTTGAAGCTTAAATTACAATGAATAAGACTTGCATGGAAACTTTGAGTATCTATTGACACTATATTACTATGCCTCATTATAACACTCTTTTGTATAAATGGCTTTCACTTTACTATTTAAAACTTGCTGTTCATGACATATTTGATCTATCTAGATAGATAGACAGGCAAATAGACAGACATATACACACATATATCCCTAGTGGCAGGAAAGGACAACTGTCATGTATGCTTCTATAATCTTTTCCTAGCTGTGGGAAGTACATATGGCTTATAATTTGAAAAAATCAGTACCAAATTGTTTTCTATCCCCTTATAAAAAACTTGAATTCTACATGTAATACTAGACTTTAAATAAATGTGTGATTCATCCTCTTATACTTAGGAAGTGTGATCACACTAACCTACCACTTTTAGACCTTTAGCTTCTTTGCTTAGGAAAAGTATTGTTCATCAGACTAATGTTAAGATCAAATCATGAAGGTACTTGGCAGATGGTGATGAGGTAGAGACCTAAGCCATCCATTCAGGCAAACCCCTGCTGCCAATTATGAGACAATGAAAATGAAAAAATAAAAGAAACAAACATATAAAGAGTGTAGGAAATATAGCAAAGAAATATTTATCATAAATTGTGCTTATTTGAGAGAGAAAAAGAGAGACAGAGAAGGAGGCATATAAAAAGAGAATAGGCCTGCCAGGGCCTCTAGGCACTGCCAACAAATTTAAGATTCATGTGCCACCTGTGCATCTGGTTTTATGTGGGTACTGAGGAATCAAATCCAGGTCCTTAGATTTTGCAAGCAAGTGCCTTAACATCTAAGCCACCTCTCCTGCTCAATAAATATTTCTTACAAAAAGTACTGAGTGAAGAGAAAGAAAGAAATAGAAAAATAGAAAGGTGGGTCAGTTGATACAGAGATAAGAAGAAAATAGAAATAAAAAACAGAAGAGGAAAAGAAGGTAGTGAACAAAGGAAAATATATTAGTTGCTTTACTCATTGCTGTGGTCAAATATCTGACATGAATCTGCTTTGGAAGAAATTTTTTTTTCAGTTTATTGTCCCAGGGGTTGCAGTCCATTATCATAGGGAAGATATGACAACTGGAGTGTGAAGCCTTCTTGTCATATTGCATCCAAAATCAGGAATAGAGAGAGAGAACAAAAGTGGAGCCAAGCTACTAAAACCTCTAGGCCCACTATAAGTGACTTACATCCTCCAGCAATGCTCTGCTTCTTAGAGATGGCACAGCACTCCCACAGACCACCACCATCTGGAGACCAAGTGTTCAAACACATGATTCTATAGGGGACAGTTCTCATTCAAACACAAAAGGATAGCTGAGGGAAAGCATAAGTAGGGAGGATGAAAAAAAAAATAAGAGTAGAGAGATGGGAAAAAAAAGAGTGAAGTCAGGAGGCAGAAAGGAGAGGAAAATGAAAGAGAAAGAAAAAGCAGGAAAGCTGGAAAAAGTACAAAGGATGTATACTAGAGAATTAAAACTAGGGAAAGAAAAGGGAAAAAAAAATTGGAGATATGATTAGAAGGGTCTCAGGATCCCCACAGTAACCTAAGGGGGCAGATGTCACTAACCCCAAAGGCTGTGGACTAATTTATAAAAAGAGTCATCATTCATTTCTTGCTTTGCTCTGCCTTCCCATGAAGAGTTCTAGCCACTGGACATACAGAGCTAAGGTCCTCAGAAAAATTTTATCATCATCCTTGAATAAATGCTTCATTCATGATCCCAAGCTCTGACTGGCTCTGAAAAGTTAGCACCTCAGTTGATGGCATCACTGAGATTCCAGCAGATCCCATTAGTCCTGATTTACAGAATGGTGGTCAGTCTATTACCACTGTTCTCATTCTCATAATGAAGATTCCTTCCAAAGAAAGGCTCAGTGGTTTCCTGCAGGAATGCTTACCTCATTCTTCCTCCCTGGGCTCCAGTATTATCCTGCACCTCAAAATACTCTAACTTTCTCCTTGGTTGCAAACATCATTAGCAGCAGGGGGACAGGTACTAAGCATTGTAACTCCTATCTTGCAAAAAATCTGAGCCTTCTTATCCCTTATCCCTTCAGGTGCCACTTGACTAGACCAAATCTCAAAATAATCTGGGAGAAATCATGCACAGTAGTGTCAATGAGGCTTATTATTATTATTTTTTTTTTTTGGAAGATAAGAGGAGAATCTCAAACTTGCTATACAGAACTGAGAAAGATGTTGATAATGTCCTGATATATGCCTCCAGAATGTCAATGATGGATGAGAGCCTAGAGATAAGGTCTCAGGACAGAGATCAAAAAACTGAGATCTAAAGAGATCAAGAGCCTTAATGGCATAGGTCTCTCAATGTAAAGTTATTCAATCTTGAACTTGTACCATCAAAACCTCTCGAGAAAATTCTGAGATGAGACTAACAGCCTGCTATAGTGACTTCTAGCCTGGGTCCATCGTAATAGAGATCTTGCACATGGCTTGGTACCAAATAGGTACTGAATCAATGATTATTGAAGGAGTTAATAACTTCATTCTTCTGATCGCCCACTATGTGTCATGAAACTAAACTACCCAGCTACTTTTTGAAACATGGTCCAAACTTTTCACAGACAAGCATTGCCCTTTCCTCTAGCTCTTCTAAAACATGACTCTCTCTACTTGTTGGGGCACAGGCCTCTCTCAAAAGATTGATGAATACTAATTAAGAAGGTAAGGGAGATTTATTTGAACATCCCTTAGTCCTTTAGGGTTTAGCATGACTATTTCCAGGGTTCAAAGTTTCCTTTGTCTATTCTGAAGGCTTCACTAGACAAAATGATAAAAGCCAGTTTTCAAAGGAAACACTGGATCATTGCATCCCAGGAACAAGAAGGGAAGAGAAGAAGCCCAAAGGATATTGACCTCCCCTGAAAATCTTGTGCGGATGCTCTCTGATGTCACTTGAATCCAAAGAAGGGGCGTGGGATTGTCTGATACCAAGAAAAATATCCCATTCCTAAGAGAAAGACAGGCTGCAAATGGGCAAGATACAAACAGGAAGCCATTTCCACCAGGTAGGCTATAAATCCAGCCTTTATTACCTTTTATTATGTTGTTTCAACAGACTCTTAAAGACAGCACAACGGTCTGCTGATGGCTGCACTAAATCTCTTTCATTTTCTCCC
This sequence comes from Jaculus jaculus, assembly GCF_020740685.1. NCBI lineage: Eukaryota > Metazoa > Chordata > Mammalia > Rodentia > Dipodidae > Jaculus > Jaculus jaculus. Next base: position 137,374,084 of record NC_059102.1, read on the forward strand.
CATATTACTTTCACTTCCTAGATTTTTTTCCCCTCTCTCTTCATGAGTCAAATTTTATTAGTCTTCTCTGGAGGATGGTGGTAGAATTGGAAACATTGTTTGTGATTGAGAAGCAAAACCCAACAACCCCAAACCCCAAAACTGTGAACTAAAAATAAACATGCGTGGGACCTATGTATGTATACATTTTTTTTTATTTCTGTGTTTAGCATATACATGCAAATAAATACTTATAATACTCATATAAGGTAGCAATACAGAGTTAAAGCATAAATCTAATTGTGACAAAATGGGTACTGGGGTGTGTATAGCAGAGATGAATGTAAGAACAATTTACTGCAAAATGGCAAGTGCTGAAGTGAAATCAAAATAAACTAAGTATCACAAATATTTAACACACCGCTTATGGAGCAGAATTCTATTAAGTTCTAAATACTGTAAGGGTAAAGTGGAGCAGAAGCAAAAGAGTAAGAGAAAAGCAATGGGGTGATGTAGTGTGGGAGAGGAGGAAGAAAAGTGATGAGTGGAGAGTGAATAGGAGGGAAAACAGTTGCTTTTAAACTTGGATTCCAAAGAGAGCACATGGATTCAAATGTAACCTATACCAGTTACTACTGTGTGACTTTAAAAAAAAAAAAAAAAAGGCTTTATCACTTTGCTTCTGTTTAATTATTTGTTAAAAATGTCAGTGGTACTTAGTCTTGAGAGCTGTGGGGCTTGCATGAGTTCATTCAAGTAATGCATAGACACACAGGGACATTTGAATACAATTTGCAGTTATTACTGTGACTTAAGAGAAATGGCACGTGACAGGTACAGACACTTAAGAAAAGGTCCGGAGAGGTAAGCCCCATCCAGAAGATAAAGTCCCCCAACTCCTACCCATAAGCCCCATCAACCTAAACAATTTATGTCAAAAAAATGTAATTTTTATCTCCTCTTCTCAAGATGATTGTTTAATGCCATCATTACCAAGTATTTGTTTTTCATTTGTATGCTTTAAGTTTCAATATTTTGTTCAGTTAGAATAGCCCATCAAATCAGTGCCCAGAACTTGTAAACTCACCAGATAGGAAGCTTTTCTTATGTTTAATGAGGAAACCAATTCTTCAACCCTTGTTAGAATTGCCAAACAGGGTTTCCTGCTGGGCAGCTTCATTTCGTTGGCAGCTCCTACTGAGAGACACCAGTACGACTCACAGAACAGGAGCCTAGAAGACAGCCAGCTGAATGAACAATACTAACTTGGATGCAGAAATGAGTCACTGCCTCCTAGAAAATAGTAAATGGTGTTTTATTTTTTCCTTCAAAATGAGTTTGAAGAATTAGGAAAATTCATTTCATGTGCATGTTATTCAAAAATAGCTGCCTTAACATATGAGTTTTAAGAGACCCTACAAGGGTAATTGATTTATATAATTGCTAATAAGAGTGAGGAAAGAAGGATTCTGAGGCTTTTTCCTATATCAGTGGGAAAATGCTGCAATCTACTAGTAATGCCTGTGATGAGCAAAGAGTGTGGCCATGTTGGGTCAATTAGCCATTTTGGTTCTATTCATGATCTAATTCTTTTCCTTAATGTAATAGACATTGAAATGCCCTAAATGGCAAAAGCAGGATTTACACTACATTCATTTTTAATTCCATCTTAGTAAAAAAAAAAAAAAATGATTTACTGCAATAGAAAAAGCTGAATATAAATAAAAATGATTTGTGTATTTTTGGCAAGCAATAGAATATGGCTAAACAGATTTTATGAACTCTTGAATAATGGCATTTTTTGAATAGTTTAAATGCTCTTTTCCTTATTCCCCCTGGTAACTGTGCTTTTAATCTTAGCTGCTTAGAAAATCTATTAAAAATAGCTAGTACTTATAATTAAAATCTTTACTTATTCTAAACCACTAAAGTGTATGAATAAATTAGAATTCACCAGGACTCTATAAATAAGTAAGACAAACAACAAAATAAGTACATGTGGGGGCTAGAGAGATGGCTCAGCACTTAAGGCACTTTTCTGTAAATCGTAACAACAGAGATGCACAAAGTGACACATGCATCTGGAGTTCATTTGCTAAAAGCCCTGGTGTGTCCATTCTCCTTCCAACTCCTTCCAAATAAACAAATTAAAGTATTTTTTAAAAAGAATACGTGATTATTGTGGTCAGTTTTCTAAGAATTTTACCTTGAATAGAAGTTGTTCATTTGTTTCTTTTCTGTTTTCAGATGGTTCATGGATTTTTGTGACTTTTTGTTGTCCTAGCAGAAACACTAAGGATACCACGCAACTATGCTCCATCATTTGTTTTTTAAATACACTCTTTCCTTACTGAGCCAACATTTATACTGTATTCACTCACCCTTTACACTACAGTATGCAGTATTATGGTACAAGTGCCATAGTGATAGGCATAAAGAACTTAAGTTGATTAAATACATTCCTAGGGATTATTGTGGAAGAGGTGACAGAAAGAATGTAAAAGCAAAAGGATGGGGAGGAGTCTTTGGAATGCTGCCTCTCAGACAGAAAGTCAGTATTGCATTCATGATCTCACAGTGGCTGATGCGGACTAATGCAAAACATGCATACTATTAGAGCAAAAATAATAAAGACATCAAAGAAGAAGAGGAACTATTTCAAAAGAAGGGGTTCAGTGAAAGTGGGATATGGAAATGGGCCAGAGGGCGGCACAAGGGGATTAAGTGATCAAGGTAGATTGTGTATATGAATGGAGGCTCTCAGCAAAAAGTTTAAAACGTGGGGTGGAGAGATGGTGGAGAGGTTAGGGCACTTGCTTGCTAAGCCTAAGAATGCAAGTTTGAATCTCCAGGTCCCGCATGGTGAGACACACAGTAACACAATTCTGCAATGTTGCACATGCACCATCAGGGGGCGCACACATCTGGATTTCACTGTGCCTGAAAGGCCCCAGCTTGCCCATTCTCTCTGTCTGCCTCTCTCTCTCTTCCTGTGTGTGTCTAAAAATAAAATCTTTTTAATTTTTTTTTAATTCTCTCTCTATCTCCTCCCTCTCTCTTTCTCTCTTTCTCCCTCCTTCCTCACCTCTCCCTCTCCACACATACACACACATCTTGAAAAGGAAATTAGTGTTTGAACAAACTAGTAGCAACAGTGTGATCTAAAATCTCAGTCTCTTAAACCTCTACCATCAATCCCAGCAACCCTACATATTTGGACAATAAGCAGGCATAAGTCAATTTACAAATCATTAAATATTCTATGACAGGAAAAAGAGTCTAAAATAAACAAATTAAGAAAATAACTTCCAAAGGTAGAATCATAGAAGTTTCATGGGTGACAGGGACTGGGTTTGACCATCAAAATTAGATTTAAAAAAGAATACGGAGAAGGTGAGACAGGGATGAAAGACCTCTCAGAACAGTGTCATAAAATGGCATGGAAACCTCTTCTTGAAATTTCCTGGAGGAAACGTTTACACAGATCTACTGAGTTAAACAAATGCACAAAATTGGAAGACTACTTCTGACTTCTTAGCTTTTGGGGCTATGATTTCTGTCTCTGACAGGAAATTACCATAAGTGACTTACCATGGGCACTGAACTCATTCAAAGCTATCCCCGTGGCTGTCCATGACAGGTTCACACCATAATAGATTCTGTGAAATTTGCTAGGCATGAAGTTCCAAACATACTTTTATTTCCTTTCCTTTCTGATTTTTTTCCTAAATCTGCCTATGAAGAATAGAGGTATCTGTGTCCTAGGGTTAGCATAGGCCCATCATAATCTTCACAGAGATCCTGGCATAGCATGTGCTCTGTTAACCAGTCTTCCTCTTTTCTGTCAAAAGCATGTATCTGACACAAGAGAATGGAGAAAGAGACAGAGAATGCTAATTGTAATAGATCCTATTTCATAGAATACAACTTTATTTTTAAGGACTTAATGGGTAAGGTAAGAAAGAATGGAAGCTTAGAATATCAAACACATTTTTACCTACATCTAAACCTGTGTGTGGCTGTATTTACATATGCACATCCATTTATTTTTTCACATGCAAGTAGATAATCATTCTACTGTCTCACAGTACTTTCACAACAAAGAACCTTGTAGGATAGCTAAGAAATAATTGTAACATTAAAGTGTTCAATTTTGTATCTATGGATATTTCTAAAGAATGAAAAAAATAGTTTGGGGCTGGAGAGATGGTTTAGTGGTTAAGTGCTTGCCTGTGAAGCCTAAAGACCCCAGTTCGAGACTCGTTTCCCCAGGACCCACGTTAGCCAGGTGCAAGAGGGGTCACATGAGTCTGGAGATCATTTGTATTGACTGGAAAAAGTAGTTTCTCTTATTAAGCAGTCATGCAAGTGTTAATCTCACATTATTTTTAATGTTACATAGTTTAATAAATCATAAGTTTGAATAGTATGTATGTAGACATATTTTAATCAGCAAGTTGTGTTGTACATATTGATCATTATTAATTATTGTTCTTTGGGCACAAATGTTCAGTGAGATATGAAAATAAAATTTATCTTTAGCCACTCATATTTTGACCTGGCATTACCCATTAGCAATGTAATTTGAAGTGCTTACAAAGTATGTTCAGAGATAAAAACAAAAATTAATAATCATATAAAATAAGTACCCACCATTCTAAAGCGCCTGGAAAGGAACAAGCCAGAGGAAAGTTAGAGGCGACTAGCTGATCAACTTAGATTCTACTTTTCACACCCATGTTTCAAGCCTCCTAACTCCCAAAATATGTATCTGAAGAAGGGGTGAGGCAGACGGAGACTGAACACCAGTTCCACGCCCCAAGAAAAGACTGGAGCTGATCTCACTCCAAAAAGCCAGTCAGTGAAGAGGACTGGAAGAACAGTGTTCAATTTGGACACCAATAAAGCCAGGCTTCCCCAGGTCTTACCTGGATTCCCCGGGAGGTGGCACACACAGAGTAGATTCCACTCAGGCTGCGGAGTACCCACCCAGACCCAGTGGATAGCCTTCAATCACACACCCTCCATGAGCGGCCTAGACCAGGTCACCCAGTACAGGATATACAAGGGCTGCTAATGGTGCAACCACCTCAGTGAGAAATGATCTTGGTATGGGCAGAGCCCTATGCAAAGCAAATAGCACATGACACCAAGCAAAGGAATCCTCACCAAGGTTCCCTAGTACCATAATGGAAGCCTACAATGAAAGCTTAGAGGAAACCTAAGACATAGAATCCCAAAAGCATTTTAAACAAACTTAATGAGTCTTTGAGTGAGTGGCTGTTTGAATGAGAAGAAACTTGACAAAAGAGTATTAAAATAAGAACTCCAACCATGGCTAAAGGAAAAGGAAGAAAAAAAATTCAAATTATAAATCCCAGGATGGCTCAATGCTTTGAAAGAAATGACACAAAAGAACTCAAAGGATAGATGAAGAAAATTGATTATAATCAACAAGAACAAGTCAATCATGACTGAAAGAAACTAAAGAGAATCAGGAAACAGTACTCCATAGACAACTTAAGGAAAGCAAAGACAATCAAAAGGAGCTCAACAGAAGGCTAAAGGAATTAGAGGAGAATCAACAAACATATCAACTCATTGGCCATTGGAACAAGCTCCACAAGGGCATTTCCAAATTCAGAGATGAACACCAACAGAAAGGTAAAAATCAAGAAATTAAAATGGAATCTAAGCAAGAGAGGGAAATGCTGAGAAAAAATAACACAAAACAGAAATGCAATAACCCTCTGAAGAGGCTCCCCCAAAAGCATCATCAACAGAATAAACAACAAAGTGGATAGAATGTTGTAATTTTAGGACAAGGTGGAATATTGAATGTTAAGTTCAATAAAAGTATGAAAAGAACAGGAGGGAAGTCTAGGACATCTTTAAAAGACCGAATTTTCAGTTCATAGGTATACAGGAAGGAAAATAAATAAAGGCCAAGGGACTAGAGAATATCTTCAACAAAATTATTGAAGAAGTTATTCCCAACCTTACCAGAGAGACCGATCCAGGTACAGGAGGTGCACAGAACACCAAATAGACAGGGCCAGAGAAGAGATTGCCCTCATCAGATAGTAATCCAATCACCAATCACAGAAAACATGGAACAAGTTTTCTCCATAAGAGAAAAATCAGCTTGCTATATACAGAGTTAGGCTCATCAGAAGGAGGTGGAGGTGGAGGAGGAGGCATAGGAGGAAGAGAGGGAGGAGAAGATGGAGAAGGTGAAAGAAAAAGCAAGCCCAGTGTCTGGTTTTGAGACTGAGTCCTTCCAGGATAACAGAGAACAAAGCATGAGGTCTGGGAGGAAAAGCTGAGCAGGAGAAATTCCTATTAAAAATTTCCACCATGGGTGCAATAAGGACCGTGGATTAGAGTAGAGAACAGAGAAGAAAGTCCACTTAGAGGAGCCCACTGCCACTTCTAGAGCCCATGCAAGTCTTCAAGTGAGATTAGTAAGTAAAACAGAAAGTTTAATGGCATCTGGAGCAGGTTTTCACATCTTGGAATAGTGCACAGCACAGGCTACTTGGACTCAGAGCTCCTCCCTAGACTTAGCAACTGGGTTTCAAAAAGGTTTTGACCTCAGTAGTGTCTACGCAATGACCGGTGCCAGGTCCTAGCTTAAAATCTTTCCTCTCAATTTATTTTCCCAAAGTGTTGCTCTCCCAGTATTGTTTTCAAGTACAAATTCCCTGAGGAATTAAAGCTCTGAAAAGTCTTTGAGAATGCTGAGTACATCAGTTCTCTCCTGACAGAAGCAGGTAACAAGGTTCCTTGGTTACAAGGCTAAACTAACATTCTGCTGTGACCCTGGTTTCCCTCTAACCCAGGTCAAGACAGGAGTGAGCTGTGACTGACACTTCTTACCCCACACATGGCCTCTGGTGACTAGGGGTTGACACCTCACCAGCCCTCCTCCCAGGGTGCCCCATCATCTCTCCAGTGAAATTGACAGCTTTTTGGCATTGCTGACAAATGAATCATTGCCAGACACATAAAATGACTTCAATCTTCTCTTTTAGAAGTCTCACAGATTACCTCCTCCGCCCCTGCTATCCTGACAACTTCACCCTAACAGCGCTTTATGCTAAAATTCAGCCTGATTATGCCAGAAGGAGAGAGGGTTAGCACAATTAGAGTTCAATTTTCATCACAGATGCCTACTGCTGACCTGTTTGGGTCAATGTTTCTGGGGGCCTGCAATCTGCCTACCTAGAGCTACAGGACCAGTCCGTTGTTTCTTCTACTCCTTCAGGATCCATTGTCCTCCTCATAAAGCCTGTGATTCTCTGGGGAAGGGGACATCTCTTTTGCATTCCCTTACTTTCTCTTGTGGGGTACCAACCTGACTTGTCAATCAAGTCAGAAGCCAAGGTACCAGTTCATGTTCATTTCCCTTTTTCACCTCCTCAGCCACTCTGTCACTAGGATGCTTTTCTTCCTCTGCTTTACCAGCAGTAGTTGGTTGTATCTCTGAATCACAATACCATCACCTTATTATAGAATATTCCATATCTATACCTCTTCCTCTACCCTTAGCCCTTATAGAAATGTCCCAAAGTAACTACTTTTTTTTTTTTTTTTTTTGAGGTAGGCTATCTCCTAGCTCAGGTTGACCTGGAATTCACTATGTAGTCTCAGGGTGGCCTTTAACTCATGGTGATCATCCTACTTCTGCCTCCCCTTTGTTGGGATTAAAGGTGTGTGCCACCATTCCAGGCTCCAGAGTAACTATTCTTAAACACAGAACATCTGACATAACTGCTCTTAGCATTGACCTCGGCACAGTCTTCTGGTTGGATTCAAAGTTCTCTTTAAATGTCTCTCTTGTCTGTTAAGTATAGACCACCTCCACTAGTGTACCTGGGATACTGTGCCCCAAAGCTCCTTGTCTCTTTGCTCATTCTTGCCTAGAATGACTAATTTCCCTTAATTCTTTTTTTCATGTGTATATGTGTGGTGTGTGTATTGTGTACCTATATGTGTGGCCACATGCGCAAGCATGCAATGGATGGAAGCCACAGGTTAATATCAGTTGCCTTCTTCAGGGGCTGTCCACTTTGGCTTTAGACAGAACTTCTGATGGAACCTGGAACTCACAGATTTAGCTAACTTAGCAAGTCCACCTTGTGAGGTCTCCTCATGGTTATATTTCCCCAGTGCTGGAATTATGGGTGGGAGCTGCTGCCCACGGCCTGTACATGGATTCTGAGGATCCACACTCAGGCTATCCTCTTTCCTGGTGCTTTACCAAATGAGTCACTTCCCTAGCCTCTGGTCCATTTCTTCTCTTCCTCCTCCTCCTCCTCCTTCTTCTTTTAATCTTCACTGGCAGTTACCTGCTTGTTGCTTCAATATGATCCCTGAATAGAAGCAGTTTATGGAAGGAAAAGATTTATTCTGAGATAGAGTTTCTAAAGAAATTTTCATCATGCCAGGGAAATCATGGCATGAGTAGAAAATTTGGTGTCACCTCTTTTCACACCAATGAGGAAGAAACAGCATTAGTAAGCTAGCTAGCTCTGGCAAGGGGAGAGGATTTTAAAATCCCAAGGACTCTTCCCAGTGACACATCTTCTCCAGCAAGGCCCTGCCTACCAAAGATTCCACCAACTGAGAACTTAGTATGAGACATAATTATATAAATATGAGATTAATGGGTATACTCCATGCTCAAACTATATCCACCAATACCATCTCATTGTTTATGGATCATTACATGTCCAATTTTTTAAGGAATTGTCATTTCAAAAGGATTAAATGCCCCTTCTAAGACACAAAGACGGTGTGCTCCCCTGTGCTTGCCATAAATTCATTAACATATAGGCTCTTTCACTTGTATTCTGTCACCTTGAAGGATGAGCAGAGTCTTGTATGACTGTATACTCAGAAACATACCCAGAGAAAAAGCAAGGGACAATATAATCCATCTTTGTCTCTGAAGGTAGGCTTTCTTTAATCAGTAAGTACATATCATACATGATGAATTTCCCCATATGACATCATATCACTCTGTTATCCCATTGGGTCATTATATGTGCATGTGTGTGTTCACATGTGTGGGGGAACATGTGTATGGGACGGTGTGCATGCATGTGAAGGTTAGCGGTCAACTTCAGATATCTCACTTGATCACTTTCCACCTTATGCTTTGAGATAGCATATATTGTTGAAATTAGAGTTCACTGATTGCATTAGACTATCTGACAATTGAGCCCCAGGGAGTCCCTGTCTTCACCTTTCCAGTGCTGTGATTACAGGTACACTCCACCACACCTGCCATTTTACACTGGCTCTGGACATCCAAACTCAAGCCCTCACGCTTATGCAGTGAGCACTTCGTCACGGAGCCATCTTCTCAGCCTCACCCCACTGAATCTCCATAGCAGACTTCTGTGGAGTGTTGACTAATTTTAAAACTAATTTTATGGATAATTAACTAGTTTTTGGATAAGAAAACTGATCCTCAGGGAGGCTGAGTAACTGGATTGTTTTTTGTAGCAATTAGAAGTCTGTAACATCAGTACTTGCTGGGTGATCACTACCTGGACTCAGGATTAAGTGGTTACCGTTGTAGACCTAAACCATGAAGAATCGGATGTTGAACTGGAGGGAGTGGGAAGGTTATTCTGAGAAACATCAGCATCAATACAAACATAGGTGTGCCAGGCTCCTTCCCGGGCAGGTAGGTAGTGCCGAGGGAAGAACCAGGCCTGCTGGTTCCTCCCTAGGGGTTGAGGAGGAGGATGAGCATAGGACGACCCAGACCTCTCCTGGCCCCCAGAGAAAGCCCACACTGAGTTGGGAGTCTTTTCAATGCAGAAACTCGCAGAAACAACTTGCTTTATTACTCTGAGCAGTTGCCTATATCATGTTGGGGAAGAAGGCGGGGATTTTAGGATGGTGGGAGAGGTAAAGGCCAATAGTAAACTGTAACTATTGAAATGGTAATCACAACTGCCACATGGAAGTGGCAGGCCAGAAGCCATTAGGCATCTTGCTGAGTCCTAGCTGGCTGGAGACAGATCACCATCACCAAACTTTAGCTAGGCTCAGGAAGTTCCACTAGACTTCACGCCTGGGCCTTTGAGAGCCCAACATAGGTGGAGTTTGGAATAAGGGAACAGGAAAGAAAAGTCTACTTCTACGGCTTCTCTGTCCGTCACTAGCTGTGTGATTTGAGCCAGTCGCCTATATTGGTTTTCTTGTGTATGCAACGAGAACAATAAAAATGCCAATTCCTTTCTGTGATAATGAAGGCATAGAACAATGGATATAGATATGTAGATCTAGGTGTAAATATAGTCCCCAAAATATGTACAAAATGTGGTGGCTCACATTATGTTAGTTATTTCTTGTACTGCTTTCCTAGTTGGAGACTGGCATTGAAGAGACTGCTTCATAATTTACACTAGTCAAGCAACCACTTATTTCATTTTCAGAAGAACTAAGCAAGAGGTAGGTTTCTGTCTTATAGTAAATTAATTTTTATTTTTAATTATTTAATAATTAATTTCCAAGATGACCTCTTCACTTATTCATCTAGTGCCTAGAATGAGATGTCAATTGTGCCAAGAATGGATACTCAGCTGGGTGCCTAGGGTCCAGAAACTAAGCAAAGTGCTTACCATAACACCCAGAGCAACTGTCTTACAGAATGTGGACCTTTCTCCAATTATGACTTGTTTCCCAGAGGGTAAAGAGTGCTATGAAGAAGCTGAAGTTTTTTTTAATAATACAGCCTCAGAAGATACAGAAAGTAACTTGTGATACATTTAGTCAAGTAAGTCACAAAGTCAAATTCAAAAGGAGGCAATTAGAGTGTATCTTTCAAGGGTTCCCATGGAAGCACTTGCAGCCATCTTTACATCATGTCCTAGCGGTTCAGAGGTAGTGTCATGACGCTGAGAAGAATGGGCGATAATCAGAGAGGGAGTAGGAAAGGGGATGACTGAGAGACCAGCTACTTAGACACAGCCACCCTGACGTGGTAGAGTAGGAAAAGCCACTTCTCATCTGTCCCTCACGCTCTGAAAAGCCAGTAAGAACTAAGCAATGGGAATTTTTCATCTCCAGGGGCACATGTATAAACTGGGGCATCCGGAGCTGCCCTTTGAAAAGGTGCTGAGGATGCTAGGGGCACCCCTGGGACTTCTTTTCTAACTCACCTGAAATGGAGCTCTGACTCCTGCTATCTTTTTTGTCTCTTACCTGATGGAGGTCACCACAGGTCATTTTTGTAAACTTTGAAAGCAAGACCATGAAAGGTATCTACTATCTTGGCCATCACAAGCCAGACTTACTCATGGGGAGCAAGGGAAGAGGCCGAAGAGCTCAGCAAAGCAGGTGCTATACATAAAAGATGGTTTCTAACACAATGCTGTTCATGTTGCTTTTCTTACTCATTCACTAACTGAGCCCATTCTTTTAACCATGTTATTTTTTTGTCACCTCAATATATTCATGGTCTCTTTTCTTAGTTCACTGGTCTGTTTAAAGAAAAGAGATAATAATACATTACAGTGGGGCTCACCTCTTCTAACCTGATAATTCCCTCAATGTACCTGTTATAATCTGATAAACTAAGAAAGGGCTAAATAATTTAATGGCTTCTCCTGTTCTTCAGTACTCTTCCTGACACCAACAACATAGACAAAGTTAAATATACATAAAAGTTCATTCACAAACCTTCTTTCAAACACATGCACACATGTATCTCATTTTCAGATATGTCCCATTTGACTGAATGCATGATACTCTCAATTTTCAAAAACATACATGGACTCTTTAATCATGTGATTCACAGGTACTTAAACAAGCATATATAGACATGTACAACTCCCCATTTCTTAAAAAATACAATTATATAACCATTCTTTGCAAATATGCATACTTTCCAGTAAGCAGAGATTCTGTCACTTTCTAAATATATATTTCCAAATCGTTGTCTAAGTCACCCTTCCCATACTGACAGAATATAGCCATCCACACATAGAGAACCTCAGAAACTCTCAGCCCCCCAGCAAGCAAAAGAGAAGTGCAGGAAAATTATACACAAAGGAAAGGACAAAGAAAATAGGCCTGTAGACCCCTTAAAATTATTATAGTTAACAGCACTTCCAGGGGCATCTAGACACACTTTATAAGCACATCATATGCCTAAATATGAATAAAATCTAACACAGACATAGACATACACACACATACGAATTGTTGTATGTCATTCTCTTCTGAAGAGAGAAAGGAGCCCCTTAGTCAGGAAGTCAAAGAAACCTAACACTCACAGATGACATAACTACTCCCCAACTTTATATTAGTTAGAAACTGAAATATTCCTTCCTGGGTGAGTGGGCAGGAAGGAAGTGCCAAAGACTCAGGAAATCAAGAAGTCTGGGACAGGGTTACCAGATCTTCCAAATATCTGAAGAGGAGATTCATATTGAGCTGCTTGCAACTGATGTGTTGCAGTGCCCTCCAGACAGAAAAGGTCCCAGTGTAGTGGAAACCAGTGGACCCACAGTCAGGACCTAAGCTCCAGTGTTACCTCTGCTATTAACTCACAGGATGACCACGGAAAACTCTTGTCACTTTTTGGCCTTGGTCTATCTCCCTGTAAAACCAGAGGTCAGGACTTAACAGATTTCTGTTTATTATTGCTAAAGCTGTAATTCAAAGTTTGTGGATGATGCTGAGCCAGAAACCTTTAGCAGGTAACAACTCTTACTTAGACTAAACAAGGACACTGGATTCTTTTATGTAAGTGCTATAGGAAAATGTATGCAAAATTTAGAACTAAAAAATGAAAAACAAAACACAGTTTGAGTCCTTGATCTGCTGGGAATTAATTTAAATGAATCCATAATTATTAATTATTAGCATAGCAGCTTACTTACACAAGTGCTCTGCAGAGTATGGGATCATCTGGAATCATCTCTCTTAGCAGTTTGGAATGAATGATTTATCAACAGTGAATCTAGTTACACATTTTAAGTTAATTGACATATGCTACACTTAAAAAAATTTAACCTGCAAGTAATTTTGCGTCATATTCCATTTCATGCCCTGGCTAACACCCATTTCAACGTTAGAGAAACACACAGTAAACCCAAAAGCTATTTCCCAAATGGCCCATGATTTGGCACTGGGTCTCTGTTTCTCATAGGGTAGGAAAGGCTGAATGACCCATAGCCTTTCTTGAGGTTGGCCAGTATTGCACAGCACTGATACTTAATTTAATTTCTTTTATTCATCTAGCCTTGGGTACTTCAGCTCGCTGGGTTCCAGCCGTGAATAATTGGTAGAGCTCCCACTGGTTCCTGATTAGCTACTTTTGATTAGGTCCTAATGACTTCATTTGGCCCCTAATTCAGGGGGATGAGTTGCAAAACTGGCAGCAAACTGCTCAAACAAAATTACATTTTCACAAACCCTGAAGACATCACTTAAAGTCTGCACACTCAACATTCTCACTCCCTTATTCCTCTTCCTCATTGCCAAGGGACCACCCTGCACAGAAGCAAGACAGAAAGGAAACATGTGAGCCAGCTCCTGGGAGCTCCAGCTGATGTCACACAGAAAAGGCCCAGACACGGATAGACTGGCTCTGAGAGACCTCTCTCCCACAGCCCTAGCTGCTAAACAAGACCCAAGGGAAGAATCTGGGTGTAGAACCTCCCTAGACTCCTTCCAGGATTGTAGCTCACCTTCTTTGGGAAGTACAAATATTGTTCTCAATGTGTACCTGGAAACCTTCAGCTAGTGACCTACAGCAAAGGTCATAACACTTGAAACCAGTGGATTACTGCTGAGGTCCACATTATGTCCTCACATGTCACAGACACTGAAATAGTATACACAGGAACCACATAGTCAGAGATATACCATCTTTGCCTAAGGATTCATATCCTGTTGGAATGGATGTTTAATGCACAGATCCCTAAGCTTCAGGGGTACACCTTATTTGGTTCAACATTTCACTGTATAAATATATTCATTTCTAGAGCATAATCAATTTGGCAGTTATTTAATAATTGTCAAATGATTAAATATGCACCAAATTCTAGAGGGATCCAAATAGACACAGAACAGTCTTTCCATTGACCAATGAGCCTACTTTCAGTGGAAAGATCAAACCTTGTGAGAATAGATAAATGCACAGTAATGTCTGGAAGATGCTATAAGAAATGAAAATTTGTATGTGTGTATAGATATGTATGCATATATGTGTATAATATATGTATGTATTTGTGTATATAAAATGTATATACATTTGTGTTTATACACACAAGTATATATAGAGAAAGAGATATGAAAATACTAAAAGATAAAATATTTTATGCTGTTATCTCAAAGCATTTCCATATATAGTAAACCAAGGTTAGTAGTCACTTTGTCCCCCTTTAAATATTTCATATTGATATTGTTGCAGTTACTTTCCCATTGTTTGGACAAATACCCAACCAGAAGCAGCCTATGGGAAAAAAAGGGTTTATTTCAGTCTTATATTTTCCAGGTGAAATTTCATCATAGCAGAAGAAACTGGCTCACTTCATCATACATACATAGCACAAAACCAGCAAACTTGAACTGACACTGAACACCATAAAGTTGGACTCAAACTTCGTGTCTAGAGACATACCCTCTCCATCAAGACTCCACCTGCTAGAGAATAAGTAGGAAGCTTGATCAAAAATAACTGAGGCAGGTAGGAGAGACCCAAGTTCAATTCCACAGAATACACATAAGCTACATACATGAGGGGATACATGCATCTGGAATTTGTTTGCAGTGGCTAGAAGCCCTGGGATGTCCATTCTCTCTCTCCCAAATAACAACAAATAAAATACAATACCTGAGGCTATGGGGGATATTAACATTCAAACTGCCACATTCTGACTGTGGCCCATATAGAATGGTGATCAATTTACAATGCAAAATGCATTCAATCTAATTTCAAAAGTCACCATGGTATACATTGTTCAAAAGTACATAGTCTCATTTAGGATTCAAGGCTATCTCTTAACTATGTGTCCTGTAAAATCAAAGCACAGATTACAAGCCGGGCATGGTAGCTTTTAACCCCAGTACTTGAGAGGCAGAGGTAGGAGAATTGCCCTGAGTTTGAGGCCATCTTGAGATTAAAAAAAAAAAAAAAAAAAAAAAACAGGTTACATGCTTTTAACACATAATGGCACAGAGGAAACATTCCCATTGGAAAAAGAAGGCATTCAAGAGATAGTGGAACAAGGCAAAATAAATAACCAGCAGGGAAAATAAAACATATGCAGTTCAAATCCTTTATTTGTAACCAGTAATAAAATTTCTAGATTTCTAATTCCATCCATCTAGCTTGGATGCACCCAGACACAGGAAAATCTCTATCCCGAGCCAGAAATTCTCCCTGACAGCTATGGCACAATCCTGGTACACAAACTCTGGGATCTCAATTGTCATCCAAACCTCATCATCATAGCTCCATACAATGGTCATACTGAGCTTCCGTTCCTGCTTCTCATTCCCAAATCTCAACCACTTGGGGAACGGTGTACACTTAATGACCTACTCCTTGCATTTTCTTGGCTTCCAGAAACAATAACATATAGGTAGGACAGCCAAATTTATAAATCTTGAACTTGAGAACAAAATACATCTTAAGAATTCTTCCTTCAAGCCCCCTCCTTGCAAAATAATTTTCATTTGTTTTTGAGCATACCATGGGTAGCCTCATGTATTGTTGTAGTCAGTTTCCTCATTGCTGAGATGAACATCCAATCCAGGCAAAATTTATGGGAAGTAAGGGTTTGTTTATAGTTCTGTAGATCCAGGGGGACATTCCATCAATAGCAGAAAAAGCTGTTTCCATACAAGCAGATAGATACAATCAAATGGCCAGAAAAAAATCAAAAGTAGCAAGCACAAACTGCCAGCAAGCTAGAACTCAGAGCTCATACTGCTCTCATACACCTTTGGGATGGAATTAAGATCCATCCACAAGCACACCTATTGGCTGAACCCAGGTAAAATTAGAAGACCCAGGTTACAAGCTTTAATAAAACACCTGAAACTATGGGGACATACATTCATACCACCACATTCATCTTTTTCAGTGTCCCAATGCAAAACAGTTGGCCCACCTTTAATGATAATGGCAACACTTGTAGCTCAAACATAAAAAACATTCCCTGTTCTTATAATTTTAAACTTACTTACATTTTCTTCATGACAAACTGTGCATAGGTCATACCATTCTTTTCTAAATCTTCTGCCAAGCATACCTGTCCATTACTTTTAAATTCAATCTTGCTCAGATTTTCAATTTCAGGGCAGAAGAATGCAGCCAGACTTTTAACCAGTATCCTAGCTACAAAAGAGTTTTCTTCATCCCTTTGAAAATTCATAATCCAAGCTGCAGAGATGGCTTGGCATTTAAGGGACTTGCCTGCAAAACCGAAGGACTCAGGTTCAATTCCCAGGGACCCATGTAAGCCAGATGCACAAGGTGACACATGCATCTAGAGTTCATTTCTAGTGGCTAGAGGTCTTTGCACACCAATTCTCTCCCTCCCTCTCTCTCTCTCTTTCTCTCTCTCTCTGTCTCCCACTATCTTTTTCAAATAAATAATAATAATAATAATACAAAAAATATAAAAGAAAGTTTATAATCCAAGCCTTCAATTCCAAAATCCTCTGTACATTCAACATATCCAAACTCTCAACAGAATAACCCATCAAGCACTGCTTACTGCTCTGCAAAGCTTCTGTAAAGTACCAAAATCCTTTCACATTCCTTCCACAAACATATTGCAAAAGACCAGAATTCACATGATCAGATTCATAGCATCAATGACTAGTTTTATTGTTGTAATTAGCTTCTTGTGGCTGGTTCAAACACACAACCAGAAGAAGCTTATGGAAGGGAAGAATTTAGTGCAGGCTTACAGATTATATGAGAAACTTCACAATGACAAAAGCTGGCTTATTTCATCATACATCCATAGCAGAGATAATACAGCTAGAAACTGCAAGGATGAACAGCCAAAGCTCAAGCTGTCTCTGTCCTCACTATCCATGGCTGAACTCAGATATGCTCCCAGTAACCCACCATTCCAGCAGGGCTCTACCCATTGAAGACTAAATAGGAAGCTTAATGGGAAAAATAAATAAATAAAAGAAACTAATACTATGGGAGAAATACATACATTTACATTCAAACTACCATAAGTGGCTTTGCTATAAATAAGCTAACTTTTGTCAAATACATTGTTCTATGACCCTATGCTTGTCTCCCTCAGTATCATCATTTGCAGTGATAATTGCCGTATGTTGAACACTGGCCAAATGCTTGGAACTTTGCTAAGAATTTTATATACATTATTTAATCTATTCCCCTAAACTATCATGAGAGGAACCCATGATCCACTCCATGTAAAAAATAAATCTCAAATCAGAGAAGCCATTTACATTGCCTATTGGCACACTGAAAATTAAGACAATGTACAATTGTAAGGATTCTCGATATCTCAAAACCTAGGTCCTAACCCTTTCACTTTATTTACTTCTACTGCTATACCCATTTTGAGTTCTACTTTAAGGCACAAAGAGGGTATTTGCTCAATAATGATTAAAAAATGATGAGGAATTATGTCTGCTGCATACTAATCTGTATCTAAGAAAATTTGAGGCAATTTTGAGAAATATTTGCAATGAAATTGAAAACTAAAAATACAAAACCAGAAAGATCCAAAGCAAAGTAAAAATGAGTAGAACTGAGACACATAGTGTCTGGCATTAAAAGCTATCACAGCCAGACAGCCCACTGAGCTTTGAGCATTTTTTCTGATGAAGCAAGGAAAGAAAAAAGAAAATTCAATGCTTGGTGACCACTATTTATATATAGAAAATAGTGATTCTACAGAGAAGCAAAAGCATGACATCTCATAAAAGACAGCAGTATCACAAATAGGCATGCTTTAAGAAATGATTCTGAGGCAGTCACAGAGCTGGGGACAAGTGACATGCAGGAGACTAAACAGTGTGGTCTCAATTCTCAGTGTCTGCCATCTGATGGGAAGGCAGCATGCGGACAATAAGTTGTATAGAAATTCCAACTATGCCAAGGAACATTGAAACAAGGTTACCTAGCCCAGCCTAAGTACAGAGGCAATTTCTTGGTTGGTGAAAATGATATGCAGCCACTAGCAGAAATATTGCGAATGAATATCATTTAATACAAAGGAATATTATTTAGGAGAAAGGACTTGAGATATGGGCTAAGGACAGTGAATCTGGCAGAAGGACAACAGAAGCAGTGTAAGATCATATCCCGTGCACGACTTACAGAAGCACAATCAGGCTATAACACACAGCCAGAGATGGCATGAGAGAAGAAATCAAGACATACACGCATAGATTACCCTGGTGATAGCGCATACCTGCTAGTGAGCATCCACTAAATGTATCTTCCAGTTAGGGTAGCAGCTTACACTCAGCCATGTTGGGGATATTTCTATCATGAGAACTCTCAAGCACTAGTTATGCAGGACATTCATTTCCTGTGTTTTAGGTTGGTGCATCTGGCGGGAAAAGACTTTGGAAGGATAATCCACTGAAACTTTGATCATATGTTTCTTGGGAGAAATGATATTTGGGCTAATGGCAACAGTGAACTAACATCCAATATGGTAGTTTGAAGATTAGATTGAGAGGTAGTTAGCAGCCAACAAGTAGCAGTAAAAGCAGAAACAATAAACCTTACAGAGGTAATGTGAAGAGAAGTATCCAATTAGGCATTTGAAAATAGCAGTAGGATATTCAAAATATGTTAGTATTAGGTGACTGTGATGATTCATGTCTATTGCCAACTTGACAGACTGTAAAATTAGCTAGGAGACAAGCCTCTGGGCACGTCTGTGAAGGATTTACTAGATTACTAGATTAGATCAATTGACTTATGGTTTAAATGCATATTTTACATATATGTGTTAATGAATTTGAACATTTGATACACAGCTGGTGGCACTGTTTGGAAAGGTTATATTTAGAAGGTGGAAACTTACAATAGATGTACATCAGTGGGAGCTGGCCTTGAACTTTTCTAGGCAGGGCCCACTTTTTGCTCTTCCTATGTATGTATGTATGTATTTATGTATGTATGTATTCTATATGTATGTATATAGCTAGCTGTCTCCCTCTTTCTCACTTCCTGACTGTGGATGCAATGTGTCTGGCCAGCTTCCAGTTCTGGATTCAATGCTTTGAATACCATAATGGACTGTACTCTCTGAAACAGTAAGGTGAAATAAACCCTTCCTTAAGCTATTTCCTTGTCAGGTGTTTGGTCACAGAAACAAGTAAATAAACTAATACACTGAATTAGGAAGATACATTCTGGTTGTCCTCTGCACCTTTCCATGCACTGTCATCTAGAACGGAATAAAAAGGAAAAAGCACACTGAGTATCCACATTCATTGCTCATTGCTTCCTGACTGTGGATACTATGTGATCAAATACCCTGTGGCTCCTGCAGCCATGCCTTCACCACCATGATGGAACTGTAAGCCAAAATGAATCCTTTCTCACTTAAGTTGTTTTTTTATTCAGGTATTTTGACATGGTAATGAAGAGAGGAGCTAATACAGGTGAGTTTCTAGACAATTATAATTAATTAATCTGCAGTGTGATGTTCTAGAAAGAGGAAGCAAGCTACGAGACATGAATGAAGTTCAATCTTGCAGTAGTATCCACACAGGGAGAAAACTTAGCACCTTTGGAAGTGGTAAGGAAAAGGGCACTGCTTTGTGCAGAACCCTGGTGCTCACTATTTGAAACTCCTTTCTTTCCCTACAGACCCTTCTTCTGCCCAGTCCATCCACTGTGACCTCAGTTGATGGAGAAAAGGAGTGCAGAATAACTAGTTTGCAAAGGACCAACAATGTCATTTAGATGAGAATGTCCTGATCATTTCACTTGATTTTTATGATGTGTCAGGCTGTACCCAAAGCTGGATATAAGTCTCCATTTCCCCAGGTATATGAAGAAAGTAGAGCAAAGAAAGATTAAGCCAAGACTTGGAGATGTGCTTGACTGGGTGTACAAAGCAGTGAAGTCAGGGAAGGGCAGGGGACAAAGGAAATCAGTTTTGTGTGATGCAGAATGTTGCTGCTAGGAGATAAAGAGGGAAAGGTTAATTGGGGTCAGGATGTTAAGTAACTTAAATGCTTTAGTGCGAAGATTCACTGACTTTATCAAGCAGGCATCTTGCAGCCATTCAGAATCCCCTACCAGGGTCAGTAGTGATGTGCTCCAACACAATTTGACCAACATGGTGCTGGTTTACATAGGTGGGACTGCACCAAAGAAGCTGAGAGACATGTATTCCTTGAGAAGGCAAGAAGCAACTCACTAACAGAGCCCTGTCCTAAAGAAGTGGTAATGGAAAGGGCAACTGCTATAAGGAGAGCACCAGTCCTCCCTATTTGAAACTTTTCTCTTCTTACAGACCCTTCTATTCCCTAATCCATCTATTAGTTCACTGTTGGACTTCTATGTCATTTTTCTGTTTCCTTGCGTTAAGTGGGAAACAAGATGTTGGCAGTGAAGTTGTCAATTTAATAAGAAACATTCCCAATACTTTCTAAAATTCACTATTAAAATTTCCATGATGTATGGGCCCAAGACAATGGATCAGTAGTTAAATTTTTGCTTGTGAAGACCTGTGGGCCTGGGTTCTATTCTCCAGCATCTGAAACACCACAAGAGCTAGTTTGACAGTTTATTTGTCTAAATAGACAGATAAGGAAAAAGAACCCTTACATGGCTATATTTTCTAACCTAAGACAGTGTTGCAGTCAGGTTCACATTGCTGTAAAGAACCACCTAACCAAGAGCATCCTGTATGAATAAAGGGTTTATTTTGGCTTATAGTCTCGAGAGGTAGCTTCATGATGGCAGGTGAAAATGATGGCATGATTAGAGGGTGGGCATCACTTCCTGGCTAACATCAGGTAGACAACAGCAATATGACAGTGTGCCAAACACTGACAAGAAGAAGCTGACCATAACACCCATAAACCTGCCCCAACAATACACTGCCTCCAAGAGGCACCAATTCCCAAATTGCCATCAGCTGGGAACCTAAATTCAGAACACCTAAGTTTATGGTGGACACCTTTATCAAACTACCACATTCTGCCCCTGGCCTCCATAAACTGAACAATCCATCATGTCCAATGTGATGCATTAAGCCCAATCTTAAAAGTCCTGATAGTTTGTATAAATATCAATGATGTTCAAACATCCTCATAATTCAAAGTCTTTTAACTGAGCCATAATTTCCAAAACAAATACCCTCCACAAAAAAAAAAGCAAAATGGCACAGAATAAATATTTGCACAGCAAAAGATGGCATTGGAAAAAGTAAAGAAATACTCAACCAATGCAAGATTTAAACAGGAGAAACATCAAACTCTGTAGCTCCAACAATTCTGGCCAGTGACAAGTCTCTAACTTCAATAATTCTAACCAGTGATTAGTCTCTAGAGTTCCAATTCAGCCCCTCTACCTAGGCTACTCACAGTCCCAGAAAACTTCATCAAGAGTGTGCATGTACCGTCTGCAGCAATCTCATAGTCCTAGCATATTCACTGGGTCTCCACTACAAGACACAGTTCATCTCATGGTTCCACTGGGCTCCACACAGGTAATTCAACAAGCCTGTTTCACACTGCCCCTGGCCATTTCCAAAATACAAACCTGTGTTGCAAATTCAATGACCTTCTCTTTCCTGCATCGGTTACACTCCATAGTATCAAGTAGGCTGCCAATTTGTTAATCCAGGGGAGGAATGTTGCAACAATTGGTTAATACTTCCAATTCTCTTGAACCATAGTCCCCTTATATGTTATCAGTAGCCTTACCATATCTTTAGTTCCTATATGAAGAGAGTTTTTAGAATTCCTCTTAAGCCACACAGGCTGAGTGGCCATGCCCGTGTTGAAGGAGACTGAGTGCATAAGCTTCATGGAAATAGCCTCAGCTTAATCCAGGACAGATTCCTTATCTGTTCTACATATTGGGCTTCCTAAGAGGATGTCACTTGAACTGCAGTGAGCTGCTTCAGGAAAAATAATTGAAAGAAAATACTAACTTCCAAATTCAATTTCAAATTAATGGCAATGAATACACAAATTAGGGGAAGCACCTGTCAGTCCTTCAGTAGCTGCTTACAGCATAGAAAACAGACATAAACACATTACTAACAGACAGTAGAATTGATGGTGGATGGAGAAATGGTGTTTTAAACAGGGAGATACCTCTCATGCCTGAAGCATGTAGGTAAGACATTGCTGATCTGAGTATGCATGGCTGCATTCAGCTACATTCCCTCCCCACCTGTTTCTCTCATTTTCCCCATTCCACTGCTGATCTAGAGACAAAGGCTTCCAGCTCCCCAACATGTGATGATAAAGGGGACACCAAAATGAATAGCACTATCATTTTTATGCTGAAGCCTCCCTTAAAGAAAGCTTATTTCCAGAGTTTATCTTATGAGTGTATCCAAGTATCTAATTCTTCAGAGGACATGGGGACTTAATAGTGACACACTGGGTCTAAATCACCTTCCCATGCACAAATAAGCAACCATAATAGTAGCATTTTCATCGATAGACTGTATGAACTGACACATAGTGAGGCTCTGAACAGCTTCCTAACTTTCTCAGTCATCGTACTATGGATGAATAATTAGAACTTGGGTCTTTATTTCACTCTCAAACCTAACTCATTTTCACTGTCCTAAATTGACTTGGCCATTATAGAGTCTTGGTGTTTTTCCCATTCCCTGAATGCCTCTTCTTAAAGTTCTGGAAATTTTTAGGCTATGATTTCAGTCTCTGCCAGTCTTACATTTCTACTTACTATGCAGACAATCTCCCTTGGCCCAACCACTTACAAACTACAATGATGCAAATAAATGAGTGAGTAAAGAAGTGCATAGCTGAATGAATGAAGGAGAAACTAAGTTAGTGAGTAAAGGAACTCATGATGCATGGTAAGAAACACTGAAATCAGTGAAGACAGAGTCACAGAGTAGAGACAAGTTTCTGAGAGAGGCAGGGGAGAATTATCAAGTGGGAACAGTTCTAGAAGAGAAGTGGAAAGCTCCACAGAAACATCTGAAGATTGAGGATACCAGCTTCTGTTACAGGATGGAAAGAGAAATGCAGTGATCTGGGCTGGGCTGCATCACATGTATCTAAGTAATAAATATACACATCAGAGCTTTCAATCCTGGTGAGGGAGA
Source organism: Jaculus jaculus (assembly GCF_020740685.1). Lineage (NCBI taxonomy): Eukaryota > Metazoa > Chordata > Mammalia > Rodentia > Dipodidae > Jaculus > Jaculus jaculus. The sequence goes on from NC_059102.1 coordinate 137,397,375, forward strand.
GAGGGAGGGCTACTGCTACCACATCCTGTGTGGTGTCCTTGAACAGGTTTAGATATAGGCTTCAATCCAACCTGTGTTGTCAGGAATAGGATGCAGGTGATGGGAGAACCACAGGTCCCAAGAAGATCAAGGCTCATGCTCTAATGCCTCAATTACAGTTCTGCTTGTAAGGCTTTTGAACACAATTTAGCCATTCTCTGTTAGGAAGGGCCAGACACAAAGACAGACACTGGGCCTTTTTAGAACATGGAGATCATGAGTGTCTATAATTAACAGTTCTCCCCTGCTAAAGGGAATAGGGTTTTGGTACATAACATGGCCTGTATGTGAGAATGGAAACTGTACTATTCATGGGGAAGAGACTGGGCTCTCTACCCATGACTGGCTGATATAGCCTGATAAGGCTTCAAGAAAGGAGAGGTTCAGGCAAGGAATGAAGACACAGAGAGGGAGAGTTCTAGCCAGGAAGAAGGAAGAAAAAGAGAATAAGGAGTATAACAATTTTTCATGTATGCTGTAGTGGACAAGCATACACTTAAAGTCAGAGAACTGACCATTTCTTGTGCCCTGGATTCACTACATTTTGTGGAATGTGGGAATCCATGGAAGTTTTCAAAACCTACTTTTTTTGTTTTTTAATCAGAAGCAGAAAACAAAACCTCCCTTGAGGGCTATTGGCATTTACTCTACATTTCTTTTTGGGAAATTTTATTTCAGTTTGCTCTCCCAGGCTTATATTGATCTATTGTTAGCCTTCCCATGGAAGCTTGAATAAGCAATCATCCTTCCAAGATAATCATCCTGGAGGATAGTTCTTGCATTTTTCCTTCTAGACTCAGAGGAACAAGTGAATGGCTTGGGGTGCATCACAGTGAGAATTGTGCATCTGAGACAGAAGCTGTGCAGTTCACATGATAGGGATGCCTTAGAAGAAGTCACCACTTAGAACTGCAGAGATGAATGCCAGATGATTACACCGAAAAGGGACCACACAGATATGATCTGGTGAGAAGGAGAACATGGGAGAGAGGTTTGTGACAGTGTTACACCCTTGACATTGGAACAGCAGGAGCCAGAGGCTTAGTTCTTGGCCTAAAGCAATCTGGACCACCAATGTTGAAAACAGCAGGATTTCCAAGCTGATGATATCATATAACATACTTGAAATGAAAGAAGAATGTAGATGTAATGCTTTCTTTTTATTTATTTATTTATTTATTTTTTTGCTTTTTTTTGTTAAATTTAATTTATTAGTTTTCATTTCAGTGAATACAGGCAGTTTGGTACCATTATTTAGGCTCATCTGTGATCTACCCCCTCCCATTAAACCCTCCTTGTTAATGAAAATGGGTCGTGCATGGTGGAGTTAGCCCCCAGTTATTAGTATGATAAATGTCTCTGCAAATCATGACCCAACATGTAACTCTGACATTCTTTCCGCCCCCTCTTCCGCAAGATTTCCCTGAGCCATGCTGGGTTCATTTTTGGTCTGCTTCAGTACTGAGGTGTTGGGGGCCTCTGAGGCTTTGGCTCTCTGATTTGGTAGGAGTTGATTTTTCTCTGCGTTAATCTCCTTCCCCTTTGTGCTGGTATCCGATTCACAGGAAACATCACCCTTGCTTATTTTGCCAGTTGTCCTTAGTTTCAGTTGGGCCCCTTTTGAGGTATGTTTGGGCAGCTCTCTTCTTGGGATCTGCATCTATCTGGAAAAGAGAAGCAGATTCTCCAACGGAGAGTAAGTTAGCACCCGGAAAACTGAGATAACACTTACTTTTTTGATAGACAGTTTGATAGGTGTAGGCCCTCTTATACCCCGTGATTGATGGTAGCTTGATATTGTAGAGTGGGCTTGTGTTTGGGTATGGTTCTGACTTGTTTCCCAGCTCCAGCTAAGGGTCTAGTACCACTGAGTAGATCAGTTAGCCAAATCAAGAGCAATTGATTCCTCACCATGGCTGTGTACCACTATTGCACTTGTGTGAGCATCACATTAGGTTATTTGTTGCTAATTAGGTTAAACAATGTGTTGCTTGGACAGATCTTGGTCATTTCCCCCAGTCGCCTATGTAGCGCCTTCTGGCACTAGACATGCTGTCTGGGGACTGACTCTCTCCTGGCTTCCAGCCATGTCATTCCATTTTACGCTTCAGCTGTGTATGGAGTCTTCAGCAATAGGGTCATATCACTGGCCTTTGGTGGGTCATCAAGTACTCTGACAGAAGTCTGTCATTGTTTTGGGAAACCTTGTAGGTTTCTCTGATCAGAAGCTCATTGTGGATGGTAGGCCCAAGCTGGAAGTGGGGGTTACAGGTCAGTGTCCACTAAGAAATTGAGGAAAAAGATAACTAATATACAAGAGTTAGAGAGGAGAGAGATAGAGGGGAGAGGGGGAGAGGGAGGGAGGGAAGATGTAGGAGATTTAAGTCAGTCTTGATCCTACCCTCTCCAGTGTCTTGTGGTTCAGGTGTTTCCTGTAAGGGTCTAGTGAAGGTTCAGCCATTTGGTCTGTCTTTTAGGAAGTAGAATTTTATGGTACCATTGCCGTTTGGGTCTGGATTACTGTTTTCCACCCTTAGATTCCCGCCCCGCCCTCCCATCCATCTTATTGTCTAGTCCATGAGGTGCTTGCTGGGTATGTAAGGCATCTTGGGCAGATTCAGTTTAGGTGTTGCAGATGAGTGAGACTATGTGTCAATTTTTTTTCTGTGATTGGGTAAGTTCGCTGAGAATGATCTGTTCCACGTTCAACCATTTTTCCTCAAATTTCTTTATGTCGTTTTTTTCTTACTGCTGTATAGAATTCCATTGTGTAGATACACCACATCTTTGTTATCCAGTCTTCTAATGATGGACATCTGGGTTGATTCCAGCTTTTAGCTATTACGAATTGAGCTGCTACAAACATGGTTGAGCAAATCTCTCTGGCTTTTGGTTTGAAGGTTTTAGGGTACATGCCCAGTAATGGTATAACTGGGTCTGTTGGTATTTCTATAGTCAGCTTTTTCAGGAGTCTCCATATTGCTTTCCAAAGTGGTTGTACCATCTTGCATTCCCACCAACAGTGAATGAGTGTCCCTGCTTCTCCACATCCTCGCCAGCATTTATTTTCATTTGACCTTTGGATGTTGGCCATCCTTATTGGGGTAAGGTGGAATCTCATAGTTGTTTTAATTTGCATTTCTCTGATGATTAGGGATGATGAACATTTTCTTAGGTGTGTGTTTGCCATTTGTATCTCTTCCTCTGTGAATTGCTTCTTTAACTCTATGCCCCATTTGGTGAGTGGGGTATTTGTCTTCTTATTGTTTAGACTTTTGAGTTCTTTGTAAATTCTAGAGATAAGGCCTCTATCAGTTGGATAACCTGCAAATATTTTCTCCCAGTCTGTGGGTGTTCTATTGGCTTTGCTTATTATATGCTTGTCTGTAAAGAAACTCTTCAGCTTCATATGATCCCAATGGTTGAGTGACTGTTTAAGAACTTGAGCCACTGGGGTTTTATTCAGGAAGTCTTTTTCCATTCCTATATCATGGAAGGTACTTCCTAAATTTTCTTCCAGTAGTTTTCGAGTTTCTGGTCTTATGTTGAGGTCTTTGATCCATTTGGATTTGAGTGTTGTGCATGGTGAAATGTGTGGATCAACTTTTAGTTTCCTGCATGTGGTTATCCAGTTTGTCCAGCACCATTTGTTGAAGATGCTATCTTTTTTCCAGTCTATATTGTTTGGGCCTTTGTCGAATATCAAGTAGCTATAGTTGCTTGGCCCAAAATCCGGGTCCTCAAGTCTATTCCATTGGTCTATACTCTTGTTTTTATGCCAGTACCATGCTATTTTTATTACTATGGCTTTGTAGTATAACTTTATATCGGGTATGGTGATGCCACCAGAGGTATTTCTTTTGCTGAGGATATGTTTGGATATGCGAGGCCTTCTGCCTTTCCATATGAAATTTGAGATCATTTTTTCTATGTCTGTGAAGAACACTGTAGGGATTTTAATTGGAATTGCGTTAAATCTATATATTGCCTTTGGTAGGATTGTCATCTTCACAATGTTAATTCTGCCTATCCAGGAGCATGGGAGGTCTTTCCATCGTTTCAAGTCCTCCTCAATTTCTTTTTTGAGAGTTTTTATATTTTCGTTGTATAGATCTTTTACTTCCTTGGTTAACGTTATTCCAAGGTATTTTATTTTTTTTGTTGCTATTGAACATGGGACTATGTCCTTTATTTCTTTTTCTGTGTCTTTGTCATTTGCATACAGAAATGCTTCTGATTTTTGTGCATTGATTTTGTATCCTGCTACTTTGCTATAGGAGTTAATCACCTTTAGGAGTTTTGGGATGGAGTCTCTCGGGTCTCTTACATATACAATCATGTCATCGGCGAATAGCGCTAACTTAACTTCTTCCTTTCCAAATTGTATCACTTTTATTTCCTTCTCCTGCCTTATTGCTTGGGCTAGGACTTCCAGAACTATATTGAAAAGCAGAGGTGAGAGAGGACATCCCTGTCTTGTTCCTGATCTCAATGGGAATTCCTCCAGTCTCTCTCCATTAAGTATTATTTGGGCCTTTGTATATTGCCTTTATTATATTAAGATGTGAACTGGCCATGCCGATTCTCTCCAGTGTTTTGATCATGAAGTGATGTTGTATCTTGTCGAAGGCCTTTTCTGCATCTATCGAAATGATCATGTGATTTTTATGTTTAAGCTTGTTTATGTGGTGTATTACATTGACAGATTTTCATATGTTGAACCACCCTTGTGTTCCTGGGATAAATCCCACTTGGTCAAGGTGGATAATGCTTTTGATGTGTTGTTGGATCCGGTTTGCGAGAATTTTGTTGAGGATCTTTGCATCTATGTTCATTAGGGAAATAGGCCGATAGTTTTCTTTTCTTGTGGCATCTCTGCCTGGTTTTGGGATTAGGGTGATACTAGCTTCATAGGAGTTGGGTAGTTTTCCCTGTTCTTCAATTGTGTGGCACAGTTTTAGGAAGATTGGTTTGAGTTCTTCCATGAAGGTTTGATAAAATTCGGCTGGGAATCCATCTGGTCCTGGACTCTTCTTTTTTGGGAGGTTTTTTATTACTTTTTCAATCTCCATGAGCGTGATGGGTTCATTGAGGTGGTTGATCTGCTCTGAGTTTAGCTTTGGTAGATGATATGCATCCAGGAATTTATCCATCTCCTCCACATTTTCCAGTTTTGTGGAGTAGAGGTTTTTGAAATAAGTCCTGATGATTCTGCCAATTTCACTGATGACTGTTGTGATCTCTCCTTTTTCATTTTGAATTTTGTTAATTTGGAGTCTCTCTTTTTTTTGCTTGATCAAATTGGCCAGAGGTTTGTCAATCTTGTTTATTTTTTCAAAGAACCAGCTCTTTGTTTTGTCAAGTGCCTTAATTGTTTCCTTCGTTTCCAATTCATTAATTTCTGCTCTGATTTTAATTATTTCTTTCCTTCTGGAGCTCTTTGGGTTGGATTTTTCTTGTTTTTCCAATGCCTTTAGGTGGATGGTTAGGCTATTGATTTGGGATCTTTCTGTCTTTTTTATGCAGGCATTGAGTGCTATGAATTTTCCCCTAAGGACGGCCTTCATTGTGTCCCACAAGTTTTGGTATGATGTGTTGTCATTGTCATTCAATTCCAGGAATTTTGCAATTTCATTTTTTATTTCATCCACTATCCATTTATTGTTTAAGAGTGTGCTATTCAGTTTCCAGTTGCCGTTGGGGCTCTTGTTGGTTTTTTTGTTGTTGATTTCTAGGACTATAGCATTATGATCTGATATCATGCAGGGAATTAGGTCGATTTTCCTAAATATGTGGAGGCTATCTTTGTGACTCAGTATATGGTCTATTTTAGAGAATGTTCCATGGGCTGCTGAGAAGAATGTGTAGTCTGTGGATTTGGGATGGAAAGTTCTGTAGATGTCTGTTAGGTCTAAGTGCTCTATGGTTTTGTTGAGCTCTCTTACTTCCCTGTTGAGCTTCTGTTTGGATGATCTGTCTATTACTGATAATGGTGTGTTAAAGTCCCCAGCTATGATGGTGTTGGTGGTTATTTCTGTTTTATTGTCAATTAGGTTTTGTTTTATGAACTGCGGTGCCCCTGTGTTTGGTGCATACAGATTTATGATTGTAATATCCTCTTGATGGATTGTTCCCTTTACAAGTAGGAAGTAGCCTTCTTTGTCTTTTTTGATTGTTTTTGGTTTGAAGTCAACTTTATCTGATATTAATATAGCTACACCTGCTTGTTTCTTATTCCCATTTGCTTGGAATATTGTTTTCCACCCTTTCACCCTGAGGAGGTTTCTGTCTTTAGTGGTAAGGTGAGTTTCTTGAAGGCAGCAGATTGAGGGGTCTAATTTTTTGATCCACCCTGTTAGCCTGTGTCTCTTGATGGGTGAATTAAGGCCATTAATGTTTAGGGTGATGACTGTGAGATTTGATTTGATCCCTGTCATGTTGTGTGGTAGAGGTGTGCTGGCATTTTCATGGAATTTAATTTTTTTTTTTTTCTATCTACTCTGGGTTTGGTTGCTGTGATCTTCTTCTTGTAGGCATTTGTGTTTGGTTATTTGTTTCTTCTCTGTGGAGAATTTCCTGGAGTACTTTCTGTAGGTTTGGTTTTGTGTTCATATAATTGTAAAGCTGAGTTTTGTCATGGAAAGTTTTCCTTTCACCATCTATTATAAGGGAGACTTTTGCCGGGTAGAGTAGTTTGGGTTGAAAGCCATAGTTTCCTAGAGTTTTGAGAGTTTCATTCCAGGCCCTTCTAGCTTTCAGGGTTTCCATTGAGAAGTCTGAACTAATTCTGATGGGGTTTCCTTTGAAAGTGGTGTGCTGTTTTTCCCTAGCTGCTTTTAGGATATTTTCCTTGGTGTCAATGTTTAGAGTCTTAATGATAATATGCCTTGGGGAGTTTCTCCTTTGGTCTAGTCGGTTAGGAGTTCTGTTTGCTTCTTGAATCTTGATGGGCCTTTCTTTTAAGAGACGGGGGAAGTTTTCTTCAATTATTGTGTTAAATAAGTTCTCCATGCCTTTGGTCTGAAATTCTTCTCCTTCTGGTATTCCATTGATTCTGATATTAGGACGTTTAAGTGTATCCCACAATTCTCTCATGTTCTGTTCACAGGAACTTTTGAACTTACTGAAAATTTTGGACTCTCGAACTGTTTCTTCCATCCTGTCTTCCAGATCAGAATTTCTATCTTCCACTTCGCTGACTCTATTCTTGAGAGCCTCTAGTGAGTTTTGGACTTGTTCAATTAAGTTTGCATTTTCTACTACTTTCCTATGTATCACTTCCATCGCTTTGTCCAGCTCCCTTTTTGTCTCATTTTCTGATTTTCTTGCTGATTCTTGGAAATCATCCTTGCATTTCTTTATGTTTTCATTTAGTGTGGCCAGCTGATTTTTAAGGTCCTCTTTTTTTTCACTCTCCCTCAACTCTCTTAGCTCTCTTTGAATTCCTTCCAGTGTCTTATCATATTGCTCTAGCTTAGTGATGGTAGCATCCATACGATTATCTATCCTTTGTAGCTTTCCTGTCATTTCTAGCAATAGTTTGGTCAGGGTTGCATTGTTCATTGCTTCCACTTGATGTTCTGATCCTAGACACTCTTATATGTTTTGGTTAGTTGTGATCCTTGTTGGACTGGGTGATCTGTCTGGATTTTCTTCCATTTTATTTTTCGTGTTATTTCTTTTGCGCTGTGGTCTACCCATGTCAGTGTATGTGCAGGTAGGTGGGTGGAGCGGCTTGGGATCTAGCTTAATGCAAATCCAAGGCAGCCTGGGGCAGTTGTAAGCAGCCTGGGTTTTTGCTCAGTCTTGCTAAAGCCGCCTACCTATAGCCTGGCAGGGGCACCAAAGTTGCCTGAATTCTCACCCAGTAATGCACCTAAGCTGCCTGCCTTTGAGCTTGAAAGGGGACTGAGGTAGCAAGCCCTAAAGGTGCCTAGATTCTGGCTGGGTACACTGGGGTCTGTAAACAGTCTGTGCTCTTCCGCCTCAGGGGAGTGGGGGCTGAGTGGCGATGTACAGGTAGGGGATGGCAGCTGCGCTGGCGCTAGTGACTCAGTGTGGACTTATGTGGCTCTTGCTGTGGGGTGGGCCCACTGCACGTGCAATTGTAGTGCAGAGGCAGATGATGTGGGTATGGAATCAGGACACAGCAGAAGCTGACCGGTGGCAAGTGATGTGAGCACAGCAGCAGGGGATATGGCAGCCACCTATTCATGGCAAGGGTGGTCCCCACAGGCCTGCGAACAAAGCACCACGTGGCTGGTCTACTCGCAGGATCAGAGAACAAGGGCGAGGTAGGAGGTCTCAGCCTCAGTGCAGCAGGCTGGCAGGCTGACTGGTGGGTGCCCGATCAGAGCACAGCCATGCGGGATGTGCAGAGGGTGCGTGGGCGGGTGGGCAGAAGGGGGCGCGGGGTGTGATGGTGTGTATGGAGCGAGTGGGGCAGGCGGCGGGGGGGGGGGGGTCAGGGTGTGCCAGGGCACCTGGCAATCAGGGTGGGGTGTGTGGGAGGTGGCAGGGCTCAGGGGGCGCGGGGCGGGGTGCCCTGGAGGGGCGTGGGGCGTGGGGCGCTCTGATCAGTTAGGGGCGAGGGGCGCACTGTTGGTGCGAGGGGGATGCGCATGCAGGGGGTGTGTACGGGGCGTGGCAGGGTGCGGGGCACCTGGGGGGGCGCGGGGGGGACTGCGGGGCGTGCGGGGGGTCACGGGGTGCGCAGGGGGTGCGGAGGAGGTTGCGGGAGGCGCGGGGGGCTAGGGGCACAGGGCACGTGGGGGGTGCATAGGGTGCGCGGGGGGGCGCAGGGTGCGCGTGGGGGGAGGGGGCGCGGGGCACACCGGGGTGCGGGATGCCAAGGGACGCCGCAGGGTACTCTGGACGTGCGGGGGGGGGGCGGGGCTTTTGGGGGTGTTGAGGGGGTCGCGCGTGGGGCGCGGGAGGTGGAGGGGGGCAGGCTACGCTGAGGCACTCCGGGGCGCAGGACGTGTGGGGGGGCACAGGGGGCACGGGGCACGCCTGGGCATGCAGGGGCGCGCTCAGGACTACGGGGGCACCGGGCCGCGTGCGGCGGGGGGATGAGGGGCGTGCGGGGTGAGGGGTGGGGCGCAGGGGGGAACAGGGAGCGCTTCATGGCGCAAGGGGCTCAGGGCGCAGAGCACGTGGGGAGGGTGGATGGCTAGGAGCACATGGTGCTTGGTTGGGGGGGGGTTTGGCGCCGCAGGGTGCTCTCTCTGGACTCGCGGGTGGGGGGGGGCAGGTCGCGCGGTGGAGGGGGTCAAGGGGGATCGCGGGTCTTGCAAGGGGTGTGGAGCACGCTGAGGTAAGATGGAGCCTGGGATGCTGGGGGACTCTGCAGGACGGGGGGGGGGGGGTGTACACTGGACTTGCGGCGGGGGTGGGGCGCACGGGGGGGGCGGGGGGGCTCGAGGAGCGCGGGGGGCAGGGCACGGGTGTCTAGGGGCACGAGGGGGGCACGGGGCACACCTGGGCGCCCGGGGCGCGGGACGCTGAGGGCCGCTTGGAGAGCGCCTGCTGCGTGTGGGTAGGGAGTGTTGGGCGCGCTCGGGGCGCGTGAGGGTGGGGCGCGGGGGTCTTGGGGTGCACGGGGGCGCAGGGTAGGGGATGTTGGGCGCTTGGGGCGGGCCTGCTGAGTGTGGATAGCAGCTTGGGGCGCGCGGGGGGTGGGGCGCGCGGGGGTTGGGGCGGGCAGGGGGGTGTGTCTCGAGGCGTGGGGGGGGGTGCGCGTGGGGGGCGTGGGGTGCGGGGCAGGCCTGGTCGCTGGGGGCGCGGGAAGCTTCGGTTCGCTCGGGCTGCGCCTCTGCGTGTGGATAGGGAGCGTGGGGCGCGCTGGCGGGGAGGGGCGTGCTTGGGGGGTGCGGGGGGGGGGTGCAAGGGTGTGGGGCACAGGTGTTGTGGGGCGCGCGCGGGCCGCCGGGGCACGTGGGGCTTGGTGCGCACAGGGCGCCGGGCCGCTGAGGCGCCGGGCAGCGCCCAATGCGGCGATTCCCGGTGGGCGGGGTGGCGGGGCGTGGGTCGCGGGCATGTGTGCTTCCCTCTTTTACCCCGATCTGTGGCCTCCCTCTTCAAAAAGTTCCTAATTTCCCTTGAATACTTACCTTTTTTTCCCTTGTTGTTTGTAGTGCAGCTAGGCGGTCGCCATCTTGACCGGAAGTCTAGATGTAATGCTTTCTTACCATAAAAATAAAATGTGTTTTTACCACAATAATAATAATGATGATATAAATTTAAAAGCCAGGCCATACATTGCAAGTATGTAATCCCAGTACTTGGATATAGAAGGATGAGGAATTCAAGGTCATCTTCCATTACAAAGGATTTTCCAGTCCAGTGTAGGCTACATGAGACCTAATCTTAGGAAACCACTAATAATAATATGAAATAATAATTAATGTGGGTGGGGGGAAGACATTTGGGAGATGATGAACGAGTTTTTATCCTTGATAGTAACGATGATTTTGTGGATGTATACCTATCTCCAAGTTCATTGAGTTGTCCAAATTAAACAAATACAGCTTTGGGGGACTGAGAGATAGATTAGTGGTAATGTTCTTCCCTCAAAAGCATAGGTACCTCAGTTTGGATTCCTAGTACCCACATATGCCAGGCATAATGCCACACCAGGAGAGGGGGGACAGGAGGATACCCAGGGCTTGTTCCGCTTTTCTGCCTGAATCCATGAGTTCCAATTTCAGTGAGAGAACCTGCCTCATGAAAATCGGTGGAGATGACAAAGAGGAGGACACTAGATTTTGAGCTCAATCATCACATGCACACACATAGCACACCCACATACACAGAAATGTGCAGACACACATACACACACACACACACACACACGCACACACACGGAGCTTTTTTTTTTTTTTTATGTCAAAAGCCTATGGCTGGACAGGTCATAAGCTCAAGAAGGGAAGCTACTTCTATTTTTTTTTGGTAAATGGATGTAGTATGCCCACCAAACTGCTCTCTAAATATTCATGTTTATGTCCATATATTAATGCTATTCTCCTGTTAGGTTAGGAAAGCTTCACTTTTCAGATGACCACTGGAGAGACTCAAAACTCATTGAAGGCTAAGAAATGACAATAGAGTATTTAGCACTAAATGATCCATCTCTATCACACCCTCCAAGCCTCAGGGACTATTGTGGAAGAGGTAGAAGAAATAATGCAAGAATCAAAGGAAGGGAAAGAGTGTTTATGATACTGTCCTCCAGACATTAACTGGCCATAGTATTCATGACCTCACAGTGGCTGATGCATCTACCCAAGACCTGCATACAACCCAGCTGTTAGAAGGGAGTAGAAAGGGAAGAGGAAAGGCAGAACAAAAGAAGATGATGGGAGGAGATTGAGACCAGGCTACACTGTGCATGCAAGTGGAGATGGTTAATACAGAGGAGTCCCCAGGCAAAACATGCCGACTGTCAACAGTGTGCCCCAAAGCCCAGCAGACACAGGGTCCTTCCATGCCCTCTGGGCTGCACCCAGGCAAGTGCTGGGAGGTGGCCTCTGTGCGCGTTTCCACATCCCGACTAACAGTCTAGCTGCTTCTGAGTTAGGGGAGACCCTGTTTCAAAGACGCATTATGGAGGCTACCTGGGGCTTGAAAGGCAGCTCAAAAGTGTTTGGTGGCCGCTCGGGCTGCACCATGGGCGTCTATGCACACAGAATGTCCCAGTGGAACATACACCCAGCGGAGGGCCCACTCTGCCAGGCAGGGGACACGGGCTAGGCCTCGGCAGCCCAAAGGCGGAGAGGGGAGGAGAGGGGACCGGCCCCAGCCCCAGTCAGCGAGGGAACCTTCCTGCTCAGCCTCAGCCTCAGCCCCAGGAGTCAGGACCTGGGCGTGAACTTCACACATGCTCCGTGTTAGGCTACACCCCTTCAAAGTTTCCCATTTGAAGTACTGAGAATGCCTGATTCACGCAACAGAATAAGAAGTGGTAAAAGAAATTGAGGGAGAATACAGAAGAGAGAGAGAAGAAGGAGGAGGAGAAGAAGAAGAAGAAGAAAAGAAACTATAGAACACTTCAACGGATTGGGGGGGGGGTCATTCAAGCTGTAGAGAAGAGCACAGAGAACATTGATGCATAGACACCCCACAACTGCCCCACTGGATTCTAACTGCAGGGAAAGAGGAAGGTAAATAGTCTGGACTTGCCAGGAATTGGGGCGAACAAAACTATGGGAAATAGAAAACACAGACAAGAACAGTAGTGACTTCTTAGAGTAAACCACATTTCCACTTTAGTAGCTGTAACACTGACAGGTAAATGCAAAGCTCTGTAACCCCTCACCCCATCAGCAGAGAAGTCCCCCTTTGTTAATTCATCTCCCCAGTGTCATGGGTGAGTCGTCAAAACAGTGTTTACTTCACAGATGTCCAGAGAGGTCAGGGGACTGATTGTAGTTAACACCACAACTATTGCCGTGTGTGTGTGTGTGTGTGTGTGTGTGTGTGTGTGTGTGTGTGTTCATTCTTCTCTCTTTTTCATGTGTTTGAACATGTTGTAGGCACACTTGAGTATGAATGCATGACATTGTATGTGCACGTTGATGTTGGGTGGTTTTCTCAGTCACTCCTCACCTTGTACAGGGTCTTATACTCTTACACAGGGTCTCTTACTGAACCTAACCTATAACTCACCAATTCGGCTAGACTAGCTAGCCAGTGAGTCCTAAGGGATTCGTTGTCTGTTTCCTCAGTGCTGGGGATTACCTGGCATTCTATGTGGAGACTGATAATCTGAGCTCAGGTCTTCATGCTTGCAGGACAAGCACTTTTACGCACTGAGCCACCTCTCAGGCCCACCTTGTATCATTATCACATGACACTCTGCCCATACGTCAGTATGCACCTCAATAAGCATGTGGCTTGATCAAAGGAAAGGGAACAGGAGCCACACAGTGTTCTAAAGGAGTGGAGCTAAGCAGATCTACATAGAGTTTGCTGTCTATATGACACTATTTCACTAAGTGAAAGACATCATAAACTAGTTATTTATTCAGACAACATGGAAACTTCATCTATCAAATGCAAAGGACATTCAAGGCTCTATAGAAAAAAAGTTAGAAGAAATCAAAGAAGGTCATTCTTAGGACTCTGGAAATTCATTCCATGGTCAAGAATCACTGTGTGCAATTATCTTTATAGCAGAGACAGAAAAGAGAGTAAAGAATGGAGATTAACCTTTAGTGGGAGACAAATTAGAGCTATAGTAAGGCACCAGTGATGGTCAGGTCTTAAATACATAGAATAGTGCTTAGCATATTTTACATTCTGAATAAGTATTTCATTGCCATTGCTTTGTAAATCTTTGTTGTGATAATGTTTTTTGTTTTTTTTTTTTTATTTATAATCCCATTGAGTCTCTGGGAGAATGCCACAAGGAAACCAAAAGCTTATATTACCTGTCTAGGCTCATTTGGTGAAGCAGCACCCAGGACAGTCCCTACAGTGCATTCTCTCTGTTTCTTTATGTCTGTACAGTTATCACTTCCCTATGTCACTGATTACAGCATTGAGCATTGTGGAGAATTAGAATGTTGTGGGTAGTAAATCAAAATTATTTTAGATGATTGTTGGTCCCCTTAGTAGTAATTTATAATCTGTTCAATACCTGACCTACTATCCTTTGGCTATTAGCCAAAACTTTTAAAATGTGTTAATTAACTAAGTCATTAGCAGACGACAAGTTTCCACCAATATCATGAGACAACATGTGGGACTATAGCAGAGACTTTCTTGCTTTTCTGTAACCCAGCGACCTGATGGCCCTACCAAAGTATTTGTCAGATGTATCAATTTATGATGTTATTTTGTTCTGTGATTACAAAATAAAAATAAAAATATGTGACACTTCCACAGTGAAACAGGCCATTTTGAATGATAGGAGTCCATGCTCAAGTTACCAGTGGTTTGGGTGTTTCCAGGTACTTGGGATTTTATTTAAAGGATTGGAAAAGATGCACACTAAAGGTAAAGCATGGCATAAAATGGTATGTGGGGATGTTTTACCTAAAGGTTTGCTTAAAGGAAACAGTTTACCTTACTGAACATGCACTCAAAATCAGTCCAGCTGTATATGACTGCAATTCTGATTCCAAGCATATCGAAGATCATGTTTAAATAAAAACTGATTGCAAATAATGGTGCTAGTACATGGGGAATTCTATTTCATTGCTTGGAGGGAAGTGCGCATGCAGCTTAGTGTATGGAGATTCCAAGTTCCCAGCAGGTCTCTAGGTGCATGGTTAAAGACAGGAAAATGTCATTGTCTAAGCCAAATGGAGTCCCTATCAGCGAAGCTTGTAGGCCTCGTTCATGGTCATGCTCACTTACATTGGCAGATAATACACTGTGTCTTCTTCCCATTGGAGCAAGAAATGTGATTTTTATTAACAAATTACAAATCTGGATTCCATTATTCCTTTACTTTGTCTTCCATATTGTCTATCAGATTGCAAATTCAAAAGTAAGTGAAAGGTGTGAGTAGTAAAGGAAAGACACCAAGAAAAGTAGGTTACTATTTGAGACTATTTTAATAAAGCACTCATCCAGTACAAAGCTTTCTTAGAACCACCTCAATGATTCTTAAATATTTCTAGACATGAGTCTAGCTACACTTAGGGAACCTCTCATTCTAAAAGAGCAAAATTTAATCTCCCAAATACTTCTTTTTATATGAAATTGCAAATACTATTTGCAATTTTTCTGTCAATTGGATTATTAAAAATAACTCTGATCTCTTTAATTATGATAGTAATCCCCTCCCTCCACTTTTAATCTTTCCTCTCTAAACTCAGAATCGCTGTTACACTAGATCCTCTTTAGAGAACATGTTTTTAGTTACATTGCAGCTACACTCCTTAATAAGATGCAGAGCATGTCAGAGTCCGTCTCCAAATAAAGATGCCAGACAATGACAAATGTTTTGGTCTCTAGGAGCCTGATAACAGAGCTTCTCCTTGGGCATCCACCTCATGAATGCAGTCTGAGTTCATGTTAACTTCTCTACAACTTGGGAAGGGGAAGTTTGGTGCCAGCAGCAATATTATTAGTTCATCTACATTTCTGTTGGGGACATGAGAAACAGGTAATTAATTATTTCTCTTCTGTACTAGGCAGCTGGCTTTCTTTGGAAAAGTTAAGCATTCCTCATCCAGCCATGGTTTCTGCAATTAAAGCTATCCACAGCCAAGAGTTTGATTAATAGCTAAGAGGTTTCTCCTTCGCTGACAAATGAGAAAAAGAGAATCAGATAGGGAGAAGCTGAATGCATTTGCTTAGCACAGGGTCTGGCTAATATTCTTTCCAAAGAAAGAGCAGTAGTAATTTCCTAGGGACTTGGGGGAGTGGATAGTATCTCATATAAGTTTGCAAAGTAATGAACCCAAAAAACAGATGTGCCTGCTCCAGTGGAGCAGAGCAGGAAGGACTCTAAGAGGTGATCTCTGATCCGGAGGACATTTACAGTCACATGACACCAGCAGGAAAAGTAAGGCTTAGAAAGGGCACCTGTGTTTCCCAAGGTCACCTGCCTGCCAAAAGAATGAAGGGCAGCTGAGCCCTAACTCCACATTCCACAGTCATAGCACTAATGCATTCAATATGAAAGGGAGGAGGACTGCTGGGTCCATGTATTAAAACACCCTGGATTCAAAACTCCACATCCCGCCCAGCTACATCTTTAGAGCATCACAGATATCTGTGACAAGTATACTTAGTGACCTACTGTATAAATTATAAGGTCTGTAAGGAGTAAGTTGGCTACTTTATAAATTCTGCTCATGATTTCTAGTAACTGTCCTGAATAATTAACACCCTTTGCATCATTGGAGATTAAGACAGTTATCCTCTCCCTAGAGCACTGGAACGTTTTTTGCTTCATCTCAACTTCCCAGAAGCTCTCTTTCCTCTGTGTCCTGAAGGGGTTGAGGGTAAAGAAGATGACTGAGAATAGCAGGCCTATGAGGGAAACCTATGGTCCATGGGGCTTAGCAGTCAGCACCAGGGGAAAGCAGAAAAGAAAGGAGGAGGCTGGCAAGTGACAGAGGTAGACTCAAATGAAAGGCTCTTGCTGGGCACAGCTGGAGACAACAGACTGTAGATTTGAATCTGATATTACTTAGTCCAAAACAAAGGGCAAGCCTGAGGCTAGGCCCAATCATCAGGAGTCCTGGGAACTCTCATAGCATCAGTTCATTCCTGACAAATTCTTATAGATCTTCGATTGTTGCATTCATTGCAGTAAAAACATTCTTAAAATGTTCCTGTTTCTATGCTATGTCTTTCCCTCTCTCAGGTCAGAGGCTAGTGCAGTAACGAGAAGAGAAGTTGTGTCTGTAAATGTAAGCCTGTGCATTGCAGTCTCTGAGCCTTGCTGTTCTCATCTACCAAAGAGGTTTTGGTGATGATTATATTATAGAGAGAGCTTAATTGAATATGTGTTATGCAATCAATGATGAAAACCATATCTGGTAGTGGAAGCAATATCTAATACTGCTAATGTAACATTAAGGAAGTAATAATGACAAACTAGCATGTAATAACAAATGTTACTTTGTGGCATGCACAGATGTTGGCATAGATGAGAAATTATAAATGATTATCTGTGGGCCAAATCTAGCTCAGTGCCTGCTTTCATGCAGTCTTCCAACCAAGACTGTGCACTACATGCTTGTTTTTATTTATTTACTATTTTAATTTGCTTTGAGGCAAGGTATGTAGCTCATGCTGGCCTTGAACATGTATGTACCACCATGCTGGCTTATATTTTACACGTTCAAGTGGTCAGGAAAGAAAAATCAAAACAAGAATACCATTTCATGGCCTGTGAAAAGATCCCACCTTCAATAGCAGTACGCATAAATAAAATTGTATTGGAACACAGGCTCCCACACATTTCCATTTTGCCCGTGGTAGACTTTGTAGAGCAACAGCAGAATGAGTCATGGCAAGAGAGACCTTGTGGCCATTAAAGCCCACAAGACTTATTGCATGCCCCTTTGGAGAGTAAGCTTGCTTGCTCATAGATTAGATTTCCTGTCTTGCAACCCCCCGTGCCCTCGAAGCTCTGTACAGCCCTGGCCTCCTGGGCCTGCATGCAGTGCACAGGACTGCTGTTCCAGCCCAGCATGTACTCTGTATCCATCAAGCACTATGTTTGTATCCACTGACATAGGGATGGTGACAATTCCCCATGGATATGGACTGACAGACAGTGATCCCCAACTCCCTATGGGGATCTGAAATAACTATTTTCCCCAGAGTGTGCCTTTCTCCTCCCCTGTGTAAACACACGTGCTGTTTGCAAAGTCCTAACAATTTAAGTCATGATGGAAGGGACTCTCACCCATTTTATTGTCATAGTTACCGAGATTGCAAGTTTAGATGCTGTATTAGCAGTAAGTGCATGGTAATAATAGAAGTCAGGGAGGAGGGAACGAAAATGCTCCAGTTTTTCCCTACAGCATCCTTCAGGGCAAATATACCAGAGACAGTTTGCATTAAATTGCAAAGTTAGCGATTTTCTTTAAAAAAAAAAAATCTAAATAATTGCTTTAAAATCTCTTGTCTTCCTCTGACTGGTTAACCCTCATGCAGCCTACCTCATCCTGAAACAATGAAAAGGAGGTTAAAAGAAATATAAGTGGCCAGAGTTACCATGGAAACCATAGTAGAAGGCAAGTGAAAGTCAATTTAAGGTTTAAATGCATATGAAGCAGAAGTACTCTTGTGGATATATTTGCATATAGATATCCATCTCCCCTCCTCTCTTCTATCCACAGATATATTCCTGGTCCCAGACCTACCTGAGGACCCTCACCTCCAGAGAGATTGTCCTGACAGTTTCAAGCCCCTGTGATCTCTCCCTTCTAGAACTCTGCTTGAACTGCAGTCAGGAGGCAGTATATGACCTCTTGATATATGCTGCCTTGTGGTAAAGAAGCATTCTATCCTTTAAAGCCATTGAATTCTAGATCTTATCTCTGTGCCTTTGCTCTTTCTGGGCATGGCACTAAGACTGTCCTTGCCCACTCCATTACTTTATGTCTGGTTAACTCTTGCGATGTACCAAGTCTTCACACAGGCAAACACTTCTCTGTAATTTTTTATACCTCCTTTTTGTTTGTGTCCCCTTTCTCCTCATACTTAGTGAGGGACATCTCTTTTGTTGTCAGATAGCTCATTTTATGTACAATCACTCTGAATTCTAATTATTAGACATAGGATTATTACCCTTCTCTAGATTCTAAAACACATACAGATGGAAGTCTGTGTTTTACTTGGTGCACACTCATTTCTAATGAACATAGCATTTATCCATTACAATAAATTTGTTCCTTTAAATGAGTAATTCTACTCATACAACTAGGTCAAAACACACATTTCCATATGCCAAAAGGTTGGTAAATGCTTTTATTATATTTCTACTTATGACTGTCTTCAAATGTGCAAATCTTCCATGTTGATTCTAAGGACATTGAATGCATGAGACAGGTATAGAAAAGGGAAAAAAAAAAACTTACCCTATTAAAAATAGATAAAGAATCCTGAAACTTCTGATACAGATAAAATATATAAAATATATTTTAGTAAATTTACTTTTTAGAAGATTTCATACTGAGCATTTGCTGACAGGCAGGGGCAGGAGCAATATATAACAGTTACAGAGCTGAATTTGTGTTTTGTAGGCAATGCCAGGCAGAGACTAACAGCTGTTCAATATTAGAAAAGGCTACCATGAGAGATGGTGAATGTCACAGAAAGCATCCAAAAGGGGCTGGAGAGATAGTGTAGCGGTTAAGGCACTTGACTTCAAAGCCAAAGGAACCATGTCTGATTCCCTAGTACCCATGTCAAGCCAGAAACACAAGGTGGTGCATGTGCCTGGCATTTGTTTGCAGTGGCTAGAGGCCCTGGAATACCTATATTCTCTCTCTCTTTCTTTCTCTCTCTCTGACTCTATGTCTCAAATAAATAAATAAAATATTTTAACAAAGAAAGCTACATGAGTGTATACCTTAAGACCCTGAGAATGAAAAATACATGATGCAAGAAGATGAATGTAATGTGTGTAAAATTAATGGGCATGAGCATGACTGAGTGAAAGAAGCTAACATGTACCTTTTGGTACTGAGCATCAATAACATATACCTCTTGGAACTCAGAATCCACAACATGTACCTCCTGGTACTCAGCATTAGAAACTGTGCTTTATATTAACTATTTCTCTGAAGGAATGAAGACCACATGCCAGCTTTATAAAGATGACTCTTTTGATTGTGAATGAGATGGAAGCAGAGAGGGGTTAAGCCTATAAAACACTATACATCTTTCACGATAGTCTTTGATGAGGCCTGAATAGAGGCAGAGGTAAAGACAGAGGCAGAGGGGTGAAGAAGAGCAAGGCCAGGATAGCAGGGGTATGGTGCCTTGTCAAAGCAGAAGAGACAGCTTGTATCAGTCTATCCTCCAAGTAGGTTCCCTTTTGCTGCCTGCTATCTGCCACCCTTCTGTCTGCCCTCCTGGAAAACAGGCTGGCCCTCCTTGTTTGTAAGAGCAGTCTCGGACTGTTGCTGGGCTACGAAGGTTGCAGTCACCTTGAGTGGCTTCCCCACGCAGCGCAGCAGGAGGCAGAGCCTCTCCTCTGCTGCTCTGTCAGCTCCACTTTGCATCAAGACTGCTTTGTATGTCACCAAGTTATTACAGTTGCGAATGGCAGTGCTGTGTCAGGCAATGCTGCGCTGAAACTGGGTCAGCAAGGGCTGTCTCTCAGGCAAGGTGTGGACTCCTAGTGTCCCTACATGCCAGCTCTGGCTGAAAAGACACTTTGGCCGCTTCTCCCCAGGTACTGTGGAGAGGATGACATTATAACCCCATAGCTTGGCCTTTCTATTCAGCAGCTCTGGTGGTAAATAAATCCCTACACGAGAATTTGAAAGGGTTCTTCTGTTCTCACGGTCACTCTTTGTGCTCACAGGAATGGGGAGGTCTGGCTTTTTTTTAAGTCTCTTTTGAATCCAGATAGAATGGCTACAGGAATTGAGTGTTTCAAATCATGAACATCTGGGTTTCCCTTCTGCTGCTCCATACAGCCCAGGGACAAAGGGAACAGAAACATGGTCAGGCAGAGTGGGAGTATATGATGAAAAGACAAAAGCCTCCCTGTTGAAGGGATGGGTACATAGCCAGGAATAGGGCAAATGCAACTTTGGGATCAGAAGAAGGAATATGTTCTTCTTCCTTTTCAAATATAAAAGCGACTACCTCAATTCAACTCAATTCATTGCCATACAAATCTATGCAATTCATATTATGCAGAAGTTGAGGATTATATTCATGATCAAAACAAACAAGTCAAAGATCCATCCTTTGTGCTAGAGAGATGGCTCAGCACTTAAAGTCATTTCCTTGTAAAGCCTGACAGCATGGGTTCACTTTCCCAGTGCTCACATAAAGCCAGAGGCACAAAGCTGCTCACACATCTGGAATTTGTTTACAGTGGCAAGAAGCCGTAATGTGTCCATACTCTGTCTGCCTCTTTCTCTCTGTCCAAAACAAATAAATATATGTTTTTAAAAAGATCCCTTTAAAAATATGATAGATATAGTGAAAATTGAATAGAATAGATTATATGTGGTACAAGTACATAAATTAAGGAAACGTGTATTTTAACCTGTGGAAAGTTTATATACTTGAAAATGTATAAAAAAGCTAGAGAGAAAAAGAGAAAAAAGAGAGGGAATAAGAACAGAATAAAGGAGTGATAAAAGCCATGGTTTAGGGTTGTGATTTTTAAAATATGGGGAAAGGGGACCTAATTAAAAGTAGACTTGAAGCAGGCAAGCATCAGGAAATACCTTAGAAATCCTGGGCACTGCTTGGCTTGGGAAGTAAGCAACCTTTGTCTTAGTCAGGGTTTTCTAGAGGAAGAGAACTGATAAAAATGGATTGTATTAAAAAGAGAGTTTATGGCTGGAGAGATGACTTAATGGTTAAGCGCTTGCCTGTGAATCCTAAGGACACCAGTTTGAGGCTCAATTCCCCAGGACCCACGTTAGCTAGATGCACAAGAGGGCACATGCATCTGGAGTTCTTTTGCAGTGGCTGGAGGCCCTGGCCCACCCATTCTCTCTATTTCTCTCTATCTGCCTCTTTCTCTGTCTGTTGTTGTCAAATAAATAAGTAAACTTTTTTTTTTAAGAATGGGAGTTTATTGGGTTACATGACAGCAGTCCAACAATAACAGTCTGCAGACACGAGAGTGAGGGAACTCAGGGGCTGCTTACTCCACATGGCAGATGCTTCAGCAGTTCCAATCCAGCACCAAAGGCCTGGAGGATTGCTGGAGAGCCATAGGTCTTCAGTATACACTGGAAGGCTGAGGACACTGGGTTCCATTGGTAACAAAGGATAGCCATACAGGACAGATGCAAGTGCAAGAGAAGGCATTCACTAGCAGCATTATTGAGGGACTGTCTCACTCTGGGGAAAGGACCTCCTCCACCAGTTAATCTTTCTTAGAAGCAATCTCAGAGACCCTACCAAGAGGAATGTCTTTGGATTCCTACACAGATAAAGTTGACAACAGAATTTAATCATTGCATTGTCCCTTCTGAGCATGAACAATGCTCTTGAACAACTTCTTGAGAACCTGAGACCCCCACGTTCACTAAGCTACAAGTACGTCCAACTCCAAACAGTGAAATAGATGTCTCCTTCCCTGGTAACATTTATTTGTGATCAGCTTCTTGCATATAAGATCTTTGGTGGATTTGGGATCAGAAGAGCAGGGACAGAAGCCAGCCTGTATTGGTTTCAGGTACATGGAAATAAGACAAACCGTGTTCCCAAAGTGAAGTTTTAGGGAGCAATCCTTATTTAGCATCTTATGTTTATGCCTAACTGGGCATATGATTATAAACAGATATGTTGGAAGGGACATGGGCAGTAGAGAAAAGATTATATATTCCTAAATTGTCATTCACAACAAAGAACCAACCAAACTATGCTCCCAGAATTCAAGCCTTTCTTGTGGACTTCTTTGAAAGAACCTTGGCAATAACCAGGGTCCTTGCATACTCTTTCATTCAGGTGGTCCACTGCACATTTTCATAGTGTACTACCTATTGCTTTGCCCAAAATAAAGTTTCTTGCTAATTTACTTTTTATGTATGTCATTTCTGATTCCTTGAATTAGGATTGTCAAGTACCCCTAAACACTCAGAGACCACTTGTAGCAACTATAATGTTTAGATGGAAACATAAAGAAGGTAAGTGAGTAGAGCAAGAGGATAATCTGAAGAAGCACATTCTGCAAAGAGGAGCAATTCCAAAGTTCCTAAGAGCTGGTAGGGGGTTTAGCATGGTCAAGACAAAGCAAGGGGAACATTGAGGTGGGAAGGGCCCTGTAGGTCTATGTAAAGAAAGACTCATTGGGGGCTTTTTCTATGAGCTCTCAGGAGTCTATATAGTATCATATAGAAAGAATATTCTAGAACAGTGATTCTCAACAAGGGAGGAGTTTGATTTCCATGGGATACTGGAAATGCCTACAGGAATTTTGCGTGATCAGTAGTGGGAGAGGTATGCCACTACCCTCTTGAGAAAAAAAGCCTAGGGATTCTTTTGAATGTCTTTCAATGAACAGGGCAACATTATCTGTGTACAGTGGAAATGCCAATTGTGCTAAGTTGGAGAAATCCTACTTAAGTAGAAAGTTCACCTTCAGTTGACTGGCAATTTTCATGTTCTTTAAGTAAAATGTACAACAAATGCTAGAGAGATTGCTTAGATTGTTAAGGTACTTTCCCTCGAAGCCAAAGATACAGGTTTGATTCTTTAGATCCCCCATAAGCCAGACGCACATGCAAGTGCATGAATCTGGAGTTTGTTTGCAGTGGTTAGAGGCCCAGGCATGCCCATTCTCTCTCTCCCTCCATACTCCTCCCTCTACCTCTAATAAGTAAATCTTAAAAACATAAATAAGTTAAAAAGTAAAAACTTAAAAAATTGTACCACAGTATTTAGGAGACTCAAGCAGAGTAACCTATAGGACAGGTATAGGTAGATTGTCTGCAGCCTCAGGCACTTTTAGAGGATGACATCAAGCTTAATATTTTATATAACAAGAAAAATACATAGCTGATGCTATTTAATATAATATTACTATTTACCTACAAGGCTAGACTGACTGGTCAGTGAGTCCAAGGGATCTGCCTATATCTAACTTCCCAAAGCAGAGATAACAAGCATTTTTTAACATGGATTCTTCGGATAGAAACCAGGTCCTCATGCTTCTAAGATTAATTCTTTACCAACTGAGGTGTTTCCCAAACTCTGACCATCTCCTGAGACCTGGTCTCCTTAGCTTTCATACTTGGGGTGCCTGTTTTGTAGAGTCCTCCACCAGTCAGCTCTATTCCCAAGGCTAAAGAATCTTCTCCTGCCATTTTTTTTCCTTCAAGATTAACAGAGATGTAAGAATAAATTTCCCCTAACTTTAAACAAATGACAAGCATTTCATGAAATCACAGAACACTGAATAGAAGATCTCATAAGAGAAGGGAAATTGAGGCTTGGGAGGGAAATGCAGCAACTGACTTGTCCCAGAGTTGGATTATCTTAGGGCTCATTTTATTAGCTTTTGTTCTTGAGTCACACATTTGGATTCATAGCAATTTCTTTAAAATGTAGCTTATGGTATTGAATGGGAAAATAAGCCCAAATTCTTCTTGCTATTCTTTGTAATTCTTTTTTAGTTTCTAAGTCTTTAAAACAAATCTCCTCTTAAATTTTATAATAATGCTATGAGATACAGAGAAAGAAACTATTATCACACCTATTTCTGATATGCAAAAATTGAGAATCAGTGCTGGTCCACATGACTTCTTACAGATTACTCACAATTTAGAAACCCATGTCCATGACTTATCTTTCGGAGTTATTTTCAGCCATTGCTTTGAATGTTTGCATTATTCTCAATAAGTCACATGGTTCTTCGTACATACTTTGCATTCAAAAGTGTGCATTGATATTTAAAACAAAATGGGCTGGAGGGTTAAGGTATTTGTCTCCAAAGCTAAAGGACCCAGTTTCTATTCCCCAGGACACGTGTTAGCCAGATGAACAAGGGGGAAAATGAGTCTGGAGTTCATTTGCAGTGAGCATCCATTTGCGTTCTCTCTCCCTCTTTCTCTATCAAATAAATAATAGTAAATATTTAAAAAATGTGTATCGAAGAAATAGCTGAAACTTCTTATCTTACATAAAAATGATGTTTCCAGAAACATGATGGTGTCTGATAAATGAATGATACATCGTTGTCAAATAGACATTGATCATATCCTCAGAAGTGTCATCAACAAATAGGAATTGTACAGGCTCTGTAATTTTAGTTCATTTAAAAGAACTTCTATTATACTTTGTTTCACCTGTGATATTTTCAGAAATATGAGAAAATAAGTAGAAGTATAAGGAAATAAAGCAAAAAATGGAACAGTGTCAGGACAATTCATTGTGCAGGAGTTACTACTAGAGAAAGAACCAAGTAAACTAGGTTTCACTACTCTCTCATTTATCTTTCTGCATTGTGCTGATTCTTGTATGATGGTGAATCAACCAGTTCCTAGTTTGAGAACAGTCTTGGGTTCCATCTATAGACAGGTGAGAAGATCTAAATATCTGCAGCTCAAAGCCTCAGCAGCAAGCAAGTCTGACCTGGTCCTAAATCCTGGGTATGTGGCATAAATGGTCTAGAAATATGCCCTGGCCTTACGGCCTCATTATAAGAATTTGAAATGTGTCCTCATTCACTCATTCGTTATAACGTTGATATGATCACATAACACTTGTCCTCAATGCTTCATTTAATAGCAAATTCATCTTTAACATATACTGCTTGTTTGGTCTAGTCCTGGGGATTGAGAAAGAAATCACATACTACATTTTTAGAAGTTCATAATTTAGGCTGGTAGTCAACATATGTGCCTATAAATGAGCTGAGAACTACAAAATTGGGGGTTAGACCTCTAGATGGATCATAGGTAAAGTCCTGTGGGGACAAACCTTGAGGACAGACTAATTCTGTTAGGATCAATGGGCTGGTTGGAGAAGGCTTTCAAACCATGCCATTATGGCTGGAGAGATGGCTTAGCAGTTTAGCTCTTGCCTATGAAAGCTAAGGACCCCAGTTTGAGGCTCAATTCTCCAGGACCCACCTTAGGCAGATGCACAAGGGGTTGCGTGCATCTGGAGTTCGTTTTCAGTAGCTGTAGTCACTGGCATGTCCATTTTTTTTTCCTCTCTCTCTGCCTCTCTCTCTGTGTCACTCCCAAATAAATAACTAAATAAATAAATAAACATGCTATTAAAGGAGTCATTAAATTCACCTTAGGACTATGTCCAAAGGAAAAGGGCATTCTAGACAGAAAAGAGCATCACAAGCAGAGCCAGCCAAGTGTAAGGGTCATGCACCTCTGACAATGGGAGGAATTTTCCAACAATACCTGCCAGTACAGAGTGCTTATTACTCACGAGGCAATGGGATAAATATCATGTATGCACAGATCTGTTGAGTCTTTCCTTTGGTTCGAAATTTACCTATTTCAAAGATGTCCTCACAATCAATAAGAAGTGACCTAAATTGTATAGGTGTAAGATATGCTGCTAATTGGATGATGACCACACTATTTGTGAAGCTCCATTCTTTTACCCTCTCAGGTGCTACTACCTCATTTTATTGATGGGAAGACTGGGACCTGAGGGTGAATTCTCTTGGTTCACATTAACTCAGCTCTGCCTGCCTAATCAGCAACTAGATTTGGTTCTGAGTACTTCCCACTATTCCATAGTGTTATTCTGTGCAATAACTCATTAAAGAAAGATACTTCAGTGTGGAGAAAGAAGTGTTTTTTTTTTTTTTTTTCTTTGTTTTGCTTTGCTCTGTTTTGTTTTCCCATGAGTTAGTGACAAAAACTGAGCTTCAGAGCCTCAGAAAAGAATACCCACCTTCTGGTGTGAATAAAGATATCAATACACACTGCCTCTGAGTCTTTTATATCAAGAAAGGAAAAAGGAAAAGGGCACTTAGCCAGAAGAGTTTCAGGGGAAAATGAAAGAGAAAGAAAAACAATGGATTGATTAGAAAAGGATATACAAATCCTCTGGGATGTAATAGCAAAATCAAAGCAGTGACTTTCAGGGTGAGGCATAGGAAGCAGCTGGGAATTGAGGGGGAGGGTAGGCAGAAGCAAGGGCTATTACAGGATACTAGAAATAGAGAGGATAGCAAAAATTCTCTTCTATACAGAAGCAAGTAGAACACATGTCAGTTAAGACAGCTTTGTTGGAAATCCACATAGGATAAATGGGAAGGAGGAGTGTAAGTGTTAATGGAGGAAAGATCAGAGCAGAGACTGAAAGTCCAATTGATAATGGAGCACTTGTCCCAGAAGAAGGAGAAGTGCATGCCTGGGGAAGTTACAGCCTGTGAAAAAAGAAAGCACACAAAGGAGAAAAACCAAGAGGACTAGAAAGGATGTCCATGAAGGAAGAAAACAGAACACCACAGATACAGAAGAATCACAAGCTGGAACCATATGACACCAGTAGGGAACAAAGGATATAGGTCTCAAAGAGGGAGCACTGGGAAACAACTTGAGCAGAAGAAAGGAATGTGGATTGAGAGAACATAAATAATTCGTGAAGGCACCTGGGACTGATAACTTACACTTATTGATCAGTTGTAATGTACCTAGTTTTTTTTTTTTTTCCCCATTTATTCAGCTCTTCTAATGGCCCTACACTGTCAGCATACTAAGACACAGATTCCAGTTCCACGACAGTGTAACTTGGTTAAGGTCTCCCGCTATCAGAGCTGGAGGTTAGATGAGAAGTGTGCATAAGTCCAGAATGCTGTCTTTACACACATTTCCCCTTGCTTTGGTATGTCACATACCAGCCACCACAGAAGGGCAATACAAGCTTGTACATTCTATTCAGTATCCTGTATTCATCAGACTTTTCTCACTGTGACAAATATCCCATCCCCCAACAAAATGAAGAGAAGTATTTATTTTTGGCACATGGGTTCAGGCCACCATGATGTGAAAAGTGTGTTTATGCAATCTCCTAGACTAGAGGCTACTTAACAGAGTCAAGTTGGTAAGATTCACCATCCCACATACTCTTTGATATTAAAACACAACTAATGGTAACATTAAACTACAGATAGTGTTTTACACAGGGCTAGGGATACAGAGATCAGCCCACATATAGAGAGCTTTGTGACTACAATTATTCATAATTAGACCTAGAAAACTTATGTTGATGATGTGAGCAAGAATAGAGACTTCAAAAGGTAAAGAAAAGCTGTTTCATCATCTAGTCATTTGTCTACTGAGCTAATTGTAAACATTTACCAGACCACTAGTGAACACATTGCGTCCGGGTAGACAAAAGAATGTTTTTTGTTACGTAACAAGAAAGAATAAATAACATGCTTTAAAATAAATTTTGCTGTCTCCCAAATGCAAACACATAAAACTAAACTCATAGAAATAAGATTACTTTCTTGCACCAGTAAAATTGATTTACTTGGAAGGTCTTTACTGTCTTGTCGAAAAACGAAGATGTTGAAAGTGGCTCTATATGACCTGTGAAGCTGCATGTCTGAACTTGGAATTGGGCAACACCTATTCAGACACATATTAAAATACTGAAGCATAGCAGAGGATGGTGAGAATAGCTTCTGGAATAAGAATGTCAGGGATTAAATACTGACTTTGCCACTCACTACGATCTTAGACCAATTAATTAACTTCTCTGTTGCAATTTCGCATGTAAAATGAAGATGGTAACAATGTTTCTTGGAGAAAGTCAGTAGGACTCAGGGAAACAATGCAGGGAAAATTATTTGAACAGTACCTGGGACTCAGAGGTCATTTTCTCCATGCTGGCTTCCATAAGTGCATCTATCTAGAAACAGGACCCAGGGAATTGGTTCAGTTGTATGTTCATGCATGAATAGAGATGATAAGAGTTAGAAAACCCAATGCATCCTTTGACTGATTATTCTAAGGTAACAACTGAGAGGAATCTTTTAGACACTGGAATGCTCTACCACAGCATATAAGGGGTACTTAAAGAGTACTCAGAATAGAAAAGGACCAAACAATGTACTTTTGAGAGTGCAATTTTCTTCTTGGGGCGTAAGGAAGATAGGCTGTATAAGTATTTCTCAAATCTGCTTAGCTATAAAATCAGCTTTGAAAGATAAAAAGTATGCACCTATATGAAGTCATCCTGTGTTGGGATACACATATATCTATATACATATTTAAAAAAGAAACTCTCTGCTATAATTCGATGGTGCACTGGGTTTGGTGAACAATAAATTGAGTCTGTGTTCTAAATCTATAAGCAGAAGCTCACAATATCCATGCTCTTTCTTTTGTGAATCCCCTGTTGCAGCATTGGGTATCTTTATCACGACTCAGTTCTACCTGCAGTCACTGCCTTCCAAGGAGTTTCATTCCAACATTGGTCATGTCTGGTCCCCATAAGAACTCTCTTCATGCAAAAGCCCTATAATGTCCATCCATCACAGTTATATTTCTCTTTCAGGGTCATATAGAGTCTATGTAGGACATGCCAATGCATGACCTGGTATCCTGGAAATGTTTAGAACATATCCAAGAGAGCCTTGTGAGTCATCAATGCTACTACAGTACAATGTACTGGCTGTTCTGGTCAAAGGAGGCCTCCGAGAGGGGGGAAAAGGGAGTTTTAGCTAAACATTAAAGGATTGAAAGAAATTGAGAAGATAAAAAAATGGATGTTCTGACTTGGAAAAGGTCTTTGCTTTAGGAAGAAATGTGATTATAGATCTCCTAACAACATGAAAAGATTAGAAATTAGAAAAGTTAATCTATCTGGCCCTTGTGGGATGGGGTGGCTAATGTGTTAAAGACCACTAAATGCAATAACTCAGAAGGAAATCACAATGGTGTGCTCAGAGGATTTTAAGATGTCAAGGGTCACTGCAGTCAGTCAATTATAGAGTGGATGCCTAATATTTACAAATCCCCTACTATATGTCAGTATTCTACCTCCATTATCTAACTCTACCCTCTCTTGAGAAGGTAATAATACTCATCCCTACCCTGCCCTTTTTACATGTTGAGCATGAAAAGAAGCAAATTAATGAAGAAGAATTTATTTTGACTTACAGTTTAAGAAAGAAAATGTCTATTGTCATAGATATGGCAAAAGTAGAATGCAGCAGCTTGACATATTGCATGCATAGTCAGGAAGCCAAAGAGGACAGGAAGTGGGGCCAGGCTATAAAGCTACCACCCTGAGTACCCAGCTAGTCCCCACCTCAAGATCTATCCTTGTGTGAGAACCAATGTTCAAACACATGAGCCAGAGGGAGACATTTCACATGCAAATTACAACGCATATGAACCAACTAATGCTGAGAATGGCTATCTGACCACCTGAAAGCTATAAAAACAAAGATTTGGATCCTTATGGGCTTGGGTCTAAATCTCAATTACTTCAAGGTATATGATTAAACCCTAGATTTAAAAGAGAAGCAAACATCCAGAAAACAGTTAAGTAGCAGCCCTTTTCAGAGGAAAAGAAGGGGGTATATTGATAGAAAAGAGGACAAGGTAAACAGAAACACACATGAGCACTTATTACAAACTATGTTCTTGTCCCACTACCCTTGTAGAGGGCTTCAGGGGATAGAGGAGAAAAGGACTTGTCAGATCATAGGAAGTGAATAAAAGCATGAGAATTGTTAATAATTCCACTGTCTGCCTTGAACCTACCAAGGTGCAGAGGTTCTTCTCTTAGAAAAATTTGATTATTATTATTTTTTTTTTCTCATAACTGCTGGCCTAGATTGCATCTCTTTTTCTGCCCCTGGCCAAATAAAATCATCAGTGTGACAAGAGTGAGTCTTTGTTAGGGTATCCATTAAAAAAAAAAAAAGGTGCACGTATTAGGCACTCCCACTCAGAAGGGTTGTGCTTGGGGCCTTTTTTCAAATTAAATTACCTCTGTCTGCTGTCACCATGGGTCTCTCTATAAATCCAGGGATTGAGGTATTGAGATAAATGAGTGGATCCCAAATTGTTGGGTCAGGCCACAGGAGGTGACTCAGTTTCTGTTTTCTCCCCCAAAGAACAGACTGTGTTTCTGGCCTTGAATGTCTTATTCCTTGCTTTATAGGACAGAACGAAAAAGAGGTTAGCTATCTGTGTCTCCCACTCCTTAAGTTCTTCTGTAACACGATCAGAAGACTCTGTAGGAGTACAGTGCCCATCGTCTTCCGACTTGTCTTTCAGGTCCAGTTTTCCCACTCACTCTGCCTATCACATCACTCTACTGCAGTCAGTGTCAGAAATGAAAGCTTTGGTTCCCTCACCCCAGCTGTTGCATTGGTTATGAGCATTTTTAACTCACCTGGCAGAGTATAATTATTACTGCTTTATACTCATGTCACTATTGTTAAATTTTTCATTGGGCATGTTTATATGCTATTTTTCATACAAGTCCATATTGTACACTAAGGATATTCTGCCCATAATTCCCCACTTTTCCCTACTTAACCCTTCTTCTCTTGTTGGTTCTCCTAGACAGTTTTGCTTGTACTTTCTTTTCATACATGCATACATTGATTTTTGTAATTATATAAATTCTAGAAGGCATATATGACAGAAAATACACACACACACACACACACACACACACACACACACACACGCACACATATTCTTTTCAAGGTATTCCAGAAGAGAGGAAATAACAAGGAAAATATGGTATATACAAATCATGTGATTTTTTTCCACCTGTACAAAAGAATGAAGTCCTATCATTTCCAAGAATATAGATACAAATGGAGAACCCTGTATTAAGCAAATATTGCCTCTTTGTTCTTTATTGCAAATATTAATGAGGCTTACTAGAGCCATTGCATGTTTGCATATGTTATGATGCGATCATCTACCTACGTCTTTCTTACCTTCAACCCCACGAAACCCTTCTCAGTTCCTGAAACATGCCCTCTATTTTAATGTCAACATTTAAAAATGAATGATTAATGGGCTTATTTCTTTGATTTTTACTTTCCACATGTGAGTGAGACCAGAAACACTTTGTCCTTCTTACTCTGTTTAATGTGATGTTGCCCTTTTGACATGTTTTGCTTTAATTGACAAGGGTCTATTTCTCTTTACGACTGCATAGTACTTCCTTGTGTACACATGTCACATTTCTTTGTCATTCACGATGGACATAGAGTCTGCTTCCACTGTCAACAGGGCCACAACACACACAAATGTGCAGGCTTTCTCAGGTATGATTTGGATTCCTTAGGCATTCCCAGCTGGATTATCTGGTAATTCTATTTTTTAGGGCTTTTGAGGAACTGATATCCGTAGTAACTGATTTGATTTCTCTTCCCACCATCAGTATATAGTGTTTTTCTCTACATCCTCAGCAGTATTTGTTTGTTTGTTTTTGGTTTGTTTGTGCTTTATTTAGTTATTATTACTCATACTGACTGGGGTGATAAAGGATTTTGATGCAGTTTTCATTTTCGATCTGCTGATGGACAATTATCTTGAACATATTTTCATATTTGAACATTTGTGTTCTGTTTTTTGAGAAGTTTTCTTTCAGACCACTTGCCTTTAAAAAATTAGTTACTTCAATTTTATTATTTTTAACTTTTTGTCATTCTTTTTTTGGGGGGTGGGATTTTAGGTAGGGCCCCACTCTAGCTCGAGCTGACTTGGAATTCACTGTGTTGTCTCAGGCTGGCCTCAAACTCATGGCAATCCTACCTCTGCCTCCCGAGTTCTGGGATTAGAAGTGTGCTCTACCATGCCTGGCTTTGGCATTCTTTATATAATTTAGATGTCAACTCTTTGCCAGATGAATTGCAGTACTTCTTCATTCTCCTAATTACTGCCTCTGTGTTTTTTTGTTTGATGAAACCTATTAATTTTTGTTTTGTATTTTCTATGATTTTAGAATCCTGTTCAGAAGATCTGCTGCCTGCACCAGCATTTTGAAGTGCTTCAGAGTTGGAAATCTAATAGTAAAATCTATTGTCTGCTTTGTTATGTTGTATTGTGCTGTGTTACAATGTCACAGTCTCAATACATAGCCTTAGCTGGTATGAAACACTGTGTAGCTCAGGCTGCTCTCAAACTTGTAGCAGTTGCCACCTCTGACTGCTTAGATTAAAGACATGTAACACCAATCTTGGCTTTTTGAGTTAGTTTTTATACAGACTTGGAATTAAGGGTCAAGGCTCAATGAACTGCATGTAGATACAGTTTTAAAAAGCCATCCTTTCTCCAATGCATGTTTTGGCAAACAGATGATGGTCTGAGTATGCATTTATTTCTATTTTCTTTATTCTGCTTCATTGGGTTCTGTGTTGGGATATGTGGTGGTTTGAATAGATGGCCCCCAATATATTCAGTTGTTTATTTGTTTGTAGATTGCATATGCAGTCACCTAGCTGGAGGCAGTGTCACAGGGTGGCTCTTCAGGTGTGGTGGTGGGTTTCAGATTTCAATCTAAAGATATGTAAAGTGTGCCTAGCTGGAGTTCCTGAAGTGTGCTGTGTGTCTTTTGGCTTTTTGGCTTGTACTTCTCTCTCTCTGCTTGGGCCTGTGAAGGCAGGCCAGCTTCTCCTGCCATTATGGAACTTCCCCTGGATATGTATGCTTCAATAAATTCCTTCCTCCATAACTGTGCCTGGTCTGGAAGTTTATCTCAGCAAACCTGAATCGGTCTGCTACAGGATAAATATGCTTTCTTATCTTGTTCCCTCCTAGCTCTGTTTGTCAGCTTGCTTTCACATAAAATACATGAGGCAATTAACTTAAGCATTGTTTTGGCTAAAGTCCTAGATGTTCTGGTCCAAGGTTGAATGTACACATGGACTTGGGCCTTTGTTGGTGTGGAGAGTATGGAGGAAGAAGTCTCTCCACCCATGAAATAGGAAGTAGTAGAAGCAAATGAAGCAACTAGATTCCTCAGTTCTCTCTCATGAACTTCCTGCTGCAAATCTCCACTTCCCAATGCTCCAGCACCTCCCAGGAGTTTCATCCTTAGACAAGTCTTTACCACATGGGGCTTTGGAACACTCACCATCCAATACCTTGCACTAGCACAAGGTCTTTAGCATTTCCCAGTCTATTAAGCCACATGGAGGCTCAGTTAGATGTGAGCCCCTTCTATTTCACAATATTTCTCATCTTTTTTTTATTATTTAAAAAGAGTAATTAAGTCTATATGCCATAAACTTAGAAGGGGAGATATTATTAGGCTTGGTGAACAGAAGATGACCAGTAGGACTGGGACAAAGGGACAGACCCGGGAGTGAGGGAAGAGGATGAATAAAAACAAGAATGTATGAAAAGGTCATAATAAAAATATTATTATCTATATTAATATAAAAAATGGAATTAATCTCACTGTAATTTGTTTGAATATTGTAGCTATCAGGATTAATGCCCATTCTTAGAAAGACTTAGAACATGGGATAGAACAGTCTTTGAATGTATTTTTATTAATGAGTATTTGTAAAATTAATAACATTTTTATTTCTCACTGTTTTCAGTCAACATTAGAAGAGAGCAAGGTAGTCACTTAGCAAATATTTTATTTTTTTCTTTTTATTATAGAGACAGACAGAAAGGGGGGGGGGGGGAGAGAGAGAGAGAGAGAGAGAGAGAGAGAGGGAGAAGACACACACGAGGGCCTCTGCCCATTGCAAATGAACACCAGATGTATGTGCCACCTTGTACATCTGGCTTACATGGGTCCTTGGGAATCCAACCTGTGTCCTTTGGCTTTGTAGGCAAGCACCTTAACTTCTAAGTCATCTCTTCAGCTCAGCAATTTTTTTTTTAAGTTAAATTAAACTCTACTTCCTAAAAGTAAAGGGACAATAAAGATTTAGTCTGAATTTATATTAGTCCAAATTGCAGTTTTAATACCTCTGGATTTGTAAAAGTCTAGGGCTGAATTTTTCTCTGCTCAGTGTCTTAGTTTCCTATTCATGTAGAATGGAGAAAATGAGTTAATTCACATTAATCCCTTTGAAGGAAGTTCTGCACAGATCTCAGCTATGATTATCTACCGACTACCAGATGATCCAAAACACTGTGCACATACCTTTAGGGTTGTACCCACCACAGTGATCCTTGTCTTCTTAGCTAGAACTTCACCCTCTCAAGAATGGATGGCATGCTTTATCAAGGTTTTGTAGTGTCTGTAGTGGCAGAGAGCATAGTGAAGGCTTTTTCATGAATAATCATACCTTTTCTGATACCCAAGTTATATGTATCAAAAAGGCTACCACAAAGGGACTTTAAGTGACTTTTGTAGAGTGACATACTGCTGCTTCCTCCTCTCTCAATCGACATTTTTTTCAGCAACACCTTCTGAGCTGACTACCTATGAGAATAGTATAGGCCACATGCACCAGACACATACGTGATCTCATTTTATGGAGACATTGTAGTGCAGTACCTCAGAGTACCAGGAAGGTGCTGCTGAACCCAGCTTACACTGTTTCTCTTGGAGCTTATAGCAGAGGGAACTTCTGTATACATATAGGTAGCATTTCTCTCCTCCCAGAAGATATCATGAATTTTTATAAATGCAGGATAGCCAGGCTAGGTAAAGTGTGATAAGCCAGGACTCAGAATCACACACACAAAGGGTCTAGTAAAATTTCTTGCTAACTAAAATTTACAGGCTATGTGATTTGGATAAATTATCTCAACTTCCCTCAGCCTCAGCTTTCTTCTCTGCCAAACGTGTTGGTAAAGATATCTACCTCGAAGGTTTGAGTGGAAGAAGATTGTATATAACACCTTGCATAGTGCTTGAAATATGGTCATGATCAAAGAGTGATTTATTTAATAAAATTAGATTTCCATTTAAAAAAAAAATCATGTTTTAGTTGTTTCATGGTAGTAGAAGAAATTCTTGTATTGGACTTAATGAAGTTTAAAAGGTTCTAAAATGATATAATAATAACAACAATTGTGCAAACTATAAAGGGTAGACTTTTTACAAAATGGAAGACCCTATGTTAGACGGTAGTTCACCTGAGATATATCTAAGAGGTCAGCCCAAATCTCCATACCAGTGCAGGGAATGTTGTAGATTATTTCATTTCTTGGATTTTACATTGTCTCTGCTGACCAACTTGTATCTCTTTGTGGCAAACAATAGTTGTGTCTTCTCTCTGTACCTTTTCTAACCTTCTGTAGAATTTTGCAATGGAAAAATGATCTCTGTTTGCTGGCATGTTAGCTGATAATTTCTAAATGATGTATCCCATTCAACTTGACTGCCTACTCTGGGTAAGAAAAAGTGTCATTTCATGAATCTTTGACTTCTTGGCACAAAAATAGAGGAAGTAAAAGTTACACAACCCTATTATGCAACTGCCAGTAATGTTACAGCCAATGAGATATTTATTTAACCATGGTGCCCCTGCTCCAGTGTTGCAATAGACTGAAATGTTTGCCAATTTCTTGAAAGGGTGGAGTCACTTCAATTCCCAGAAAGTTTTAAGATAAAACAAATAATTCAAATTAATTTTGGCTGTGTGAGGACTTCCTCAATGTCATACAGCAAGTTTAGATCCACACCAGGGATTGAATTAGGGACTCTTATCCACTTCATAATAAAAGCACATGAAAAAGTCCTTATTGTTTTTGAGTGGCTGCTTAGTAGTACTATGCTGAGTAATTCACAAAACACTCCATATAAGACCCTGAACTGATAATTTGTATAAGCACTCTGAACTGATAAATGAGTAAATGAGGTCATGGGTGTGAACAATGACTGCCAGGAGCAGATGGCATCAAATAATTGCAGCTATACAATAGAGACTTTTTTTTGGTAGGGTCTCATTTTAGCCCAGGCTGACCTGGAGTTCACTATGTAGTCTCAAGGTGGCCTGAAACTCACAGTGATTCTCCTACCTCTGCCTCCCAAATGCTGACATTAAAGGCATGCAGCACCACACCCAACATGTACAACAATATTTTTTTTGCAACACTCTCCCTTTCCTTGTCTCTGTGCTGTACACAGACTCTTCCACTTTCTTTTTCTCAGATCTGTTGTTTCACTTATGCTTTTCTTTAATTTAATAGACCCCTTTCCTCACCCTGTGTCATGACTCACAGAGCTATTCTTTTCAATATGTCTACCTATAATAGCACCTTCTTAATAAGGCTTCTTTGCACCCCCTTGTGCTTATATGTCAGAGTAGTTGTGTGTATGTGTGCACACACACATATGTGGGTATGCACATGCATGTGTACACCTCCCTTGTCAAAATAAACTACACACAACCTTGGGTCCATGATTTCTTGCAGAGACAGAGAAGCTTCCCATAAACACTAGATATCAGGATGAGCAAATGAAAGAAAGTTCCTAGAAGAAAAAATAAAGTCAGAACTTAATATCAAGAAATTTATGTGGTCTCTGCTACTGAGTTTTTTTCCTTCTCACACAGATATATGTTGGTATTGTATATATGTAAGTAGAAGAATAGATAAACGGGGGTGAAAAGGCCCAAAGTGAGGTCAGGGGAAGAGATTGAGTAGAGGAAAGGTGGAAGGAGGGCTAATCAAAATCTAAGAGGATGCAAATAAATCATATGGAATCCTTTGGTTTTGGACAATGGAACAAACACTCAGGAGCCATAGATCATTGTTAGAAAATTTTCAGTGCCAGGGATGGGATACCTCCAGTGAGTAGCTGGCCAGGGAGGTCCTTGATGCCCCCAAAACATTATAGACCATTACTGAGGCCCTTGGATTCCCACCAGGAATAGATGGTAAGACCCTTTTGCTGAAGACTCCACATACTTCAGCTGCAAGGCCACTGAAAAATCCTGCTGGAACTGAGATGATAACCTCCCCCACGTAGACCAGCTGACAGAAAGCTGGAAGAAGCAATTATGCATGTAGTTCAATGGGAGAAAGAGATACCACCAGTGAAGATACTCAACAGTGGTTACTGCAAGCCTTATAATTGGCCAGCCAGGCCAAATGAGCCAACGGGTGCAATAGTGGCACATCTGTCATGGTGGAAACTAACTGCCCTCTAATTGGACTGCAGGCCTACTCCATAGAGGGGAATACATCCCTGATACTGAAAACTTAAAACAGAGGTAGTCATGAGCCCTAGGGGTGTAACATCTGCTAATGTCTGAAAGTACATATACTATGCTTATCAAACTGTCCAGTAAGCACTTCTAATATTTATACCTTATATTAATGCTACTCTCACTTTGGGTAGAGAATCTTCTCTTTTCAGATGGAAATGACTTTGGGATGACTCAGAAGGTATTATAGTGCTGGAAAGAAGTGACTAGCATACTGAGTAACATCTTGATCACACCTTCCAAGGCTCAGTGTCTAATGCGGAAAAGGTGACGGAAAGAGTATAAGAGCCAAAGGAAGGGTAAATCTCCTTACAACATGCTCCTCCAGACACAAAATGGCCTGCATATCCATGACCTCATAGTGCCTGACACTACCTACACTAGACCATCATAAGAGGAAGAAAAGACCATGACATCAAAATAAAAGAGAGACTGATTGAGATTGGAAGGGGATATGATGGAGAATGGAATTTCAAAGGGGAAAGTGGCGGGGGGGGGGGATGAGGGAGGGTATTACCATGGTATATTTTTTATAATCATGGAAAATGTTAACAAAAATTGAAAAAAAAATTTAAAAATTAAAAAAAAATGCTGTGTCAACAAATGTGAGTGGCAGACATGTCCATTTAAAGGAAAAACATGCAAGATAGACCCTGTGAGACATACAGTGGAACACAGACCTACTTCACTCTTAGAGGATGTAGCATATCCCACAGGTTAGAAGGAAAGGTATATTCAGTATCACATGCAAAAGTAGATAGAAAAGTAAGGAAAATAACAAAGATCAAATGAGCACAGAAAATAAGGAAGTTGGAATTTTAAGAGTTCAAGGAAGTTAGATACAGAGGAATAGACCAGGAGAAACAATGAGAGTCCAAGAGACATGGAGAAGACAGACACATGCACACACACACAGCACACACAAAAAGAGAGAGGGACGATAACAGGCTGTGACATATAGAAAGGGCACAGAATTGAACTTCAGATGGTTGACAGAGTTCCCTTCAACACTGTCTCGGGGGCTGCCGTGCAGAGGGCAGGACTGAGACGGGCATGTGCAGCAGGCAAGAGGAGATGACTGACTTTGGTATAGCTTCAGAAGGAAGTACCTGTGAGTCCTCGCAGCCTGGCCAAGATGTGCACCTTTCATAATTGTTTGCAGGGGCACATGGGAAAAGGACAGCAGTCCCACAATGACATAGGGGGCAATCATGGATGACATTCTAAGAAGAAAAACAGGAAGGAAGAGGGAACCAGAGCCCTCTACTATTACCAAACTCTGATGTTAAAATTTATGCAGAGTTTACTCTGAGCTGACAGAAATTCACAGATGGTGAGAGGCACAAGAGGTCATATGGTGCCTCCATAGCTAGCCGTGTAGGAGCCTGTGATATATCACTTTAAATGTCAAGTGTAGGAAATGAGAAGGATAATTGCAAGCGTTAGTCCAAGAAGTGGTAGGATTGAGGCAAACTATATTTCTCTCCTTAAGAGTATTCAAATTGGTTAAGTATACAACGTGCTAAACTAGAAGGCAGCCTTGTAAAACTGACACATGCGATTAATTTAAAAACTTTAAAAATACACACATATGCATGAGTAAGGGTATTCTTGGAATTAGAAAATTTGGCAGAATTTCCTTCATGGTGATTTTGAACTAGTTTAATAACTACTTGCCCTCCTCTGAATCCTGAATCCTCTGTCTGATTTGATTCTCAAAGCTGACACACACACATGGCTGAATAAACATTCTCATGCCACAAACAAACGGACTATGAGATGAAGAGATTTAGGAACTTGCCATTACTAACAGTTTATTGGTGGTCGCCCCAGTTCACCATCCAATATTCTTGACTCTGGCTTCCATAGTCTTTCACCTACTGACTTAGCTGAATCCTTATCAGAAATTGAGAAATTAGGTAAATTATTAATACAGGAACAAATCTCTATTTGATGGATGAGCCTCCTATTTTTGTATGTTTTAACATACTGGAACCAAATTGGAAGGATGCTGGGCTATCTTCATTGTTGATTTTGTCCTCAAATGGTAGAATAAAATTACTTAGAATGGATGTTTGCTTCACCCCTGGATTTTACAGGTGAGCAAACAGTCACTGAAAACTGAATATGCTAAAATGTCAGAGAGGTGTCCTCAACCTCAGCAGGCCATTTGGTTCATTTTTTTTTTTTTCCCCAATTTGGCAATTTCTCTGATGGCACCAGCATGTTCTACATCTCATCAATTCATCTTGTTCTCACTTTCCTTTTTCCTTTAATAGGAACATTATAAACATAAGTACATTTTCAAAGATATAATTGATTAATAACTATTCATACCAGAAGGAACCATGAAAATAAACACATTAAATGTAATACATTCATCACATGTACTCTGCAAAATAGTGAACCTAGCTCAGGGTGCCAATTTGAAAGTAGGATTCCATGGCAGACCTTCACCTGACTTCACTCCCCTGTACTTCATGATTCTTAGACCACAATGAATGAAGCAGAAGATGATGCCGAGGAAAGACTCAGAAAAACCCTGCAGTAAGCTAAACACAGCAATAGCTGGAGATTCATCCCTGCAGTTAATTTCAAAAGTGCTCTATTCAAGTAGGAAGTTTGTGCACCCTGTAATTCCCACTGGGGAGAGTAGACTCCTCTAGAAGACTAGGTTTTATAAGCTTAAAGGCCCAAACTACTGAATTGTAACTGTTAGTGCTCACTGCCCTACCACCTCCCCCACAGGAATGAAAGAGGGGTTCCAGGGAAGACTGACAATACTACAGTGAGTCTTCACAGGAGAGCCTGAGAAAATGATCTAGTGAGTCTTCAAAGTCCATTCCAAGGTGAAAACTAGGTTTGCAAATGGGCGTTCAGTTAGATTTTAATATGATTTGAGCCAATAAATCAGAGAAACAAAATTGGCAAGAGAAGTCTCAGAGCATTCATGGAAAGCAATGGTGTTTTTCTGGCAAAAGTTTATGCTGGATTGCAGCTCCCAAGAGAGATACAGAAAGAAACATGGCAACATACACAGAAGAAACTAAGGAAAGTCAAACAATTTTGAGGTTAGATACAGGAAGGACAGATCAAATGAATGAGATTTTCTTTGTCAATCTAATCAGATAAGATTGAGAAGAATCTTTGGGAAGCTGGGGAGATAGCTCAGTGGTTAAGGTACTTGTATTGTAATCATGCGGACCTAAATTCAATTCTAAGTACCCACATAAAATGCCCAACATGGTAGTACATACTTGTAACCACATACTGGAGAGGTAAACAGAAAACATTTGAGTTTTCTGCATAGCCATTCCAGCTTAACTGGTGACCTCCAGGCAAATGTGAGACTCTTTCTTACAAAAAAGAAGACAGTATGCCTGAGGATCACACACAAGGTTGTCCTCTGGCCTCTTCTTCACTGTACGTACAAATTGCACATGCACCCCCACACACAAGTACCCACACATATGCATATAACACACACACACACATACACAAAGAGAGGGATAAATGGTACAGTATAAAAGAGTATAAAATTATCTAGTAAGTGAAATGTCTCCTTTTCCTCAACAACAACAAAATATGATCACACATTCTAACTCATTGATCACACTTTTGCTGTCATGAATTTTAGCAATAAGTATTTTCATTAGTTTTGTACATAACTAAGTGTGTAAACAGCACACAGTAGTACCATCCTTACCCTTATCCTTGTATCCTCATCTGAAGGGACCATTCTCATCAGGGTGCCAGTTATCTCCATGGGAATTGTGGGTTGTGTATTGTGAAGTTAGACATCAGTTATGGGAAAGAGGCAATGTCTCTGTGCATAATGTACTAACAGGTGGCTCTAACAATCTTTCCACCCCCTGTTCCATGAATTGCCCTGAGCCATATTGGGTTCATTTTAGGTCAACATCAGTGATGAGGTCTTGGGAACCTCTGTGTCTCTGGATCTCTGGTTTGGTAGGAGTTGAGTGTTCTCTGTGTCTACCTACTTCACCATTGAGCTGATTCCAGGTTCACCAAGAAAGCAGCACTCTTGTACATTTCCACAGATACTCTACGGTTTCAGCTGAGGCCCTGGTGAGATGCAATGGGCTGATTCTCTCCTCAGGTTCTGCATCCATCTGAAAAAGAGAAGCAGAATCTCCACCAGAGAGTGAAGTCAGCACTAGATAAGAGGAATAACCATTATTAGTTTAGAGAATTTAATAGGTGTAGGCCCTGTTGTAGCCCAAGATTGGTGGGAGCTTAATATTGTAGAGTCTACTAAATATTTGGATATGATTTTGACTTGTTTCCCAGTTTCAGGTGTGGGTTCCATTCCTGAGGGGATATGTTAGCCAATGCAAAAACAGCTGTTTACTCACCATGGTTGTGTGACACTATTGCACTTGGGAGAGCTTCACATCAGGTTGTTTGCTGCTGAATAGCTTAGACCTTGAGTTGCTGGGACAGACATTGGCCATATTTCCCCAGTAGCACATGTAGCACCTTCTGGCACTAGACAAGGTGTCTGGGGACTGTATCTCTTGCAGATTCCAATCATGTCTCTCCATGTTCTTTACTGACAGTATATGGTGTCTTTGGCAGTAGGGTCTTACCATTAACCTTTGGTGGGTAATCAAGTGTTCTGACAGGAGTTTGTCTTATTTTGGGAAAACTTGTTGGTCTCTCTGACCAATAGATCACTGTGAATATTAACCACATCCTGATACTAGGAGTTACAGGGCATTGACAAAAGAAAAGAAGGAAGAAAAATGTAGGTAATATAAAAGAGAAAGTGAGAAAATAAAGAGAGAGGGGGAGAGAGAGAGAGAGAGAGAGAGAGAGAGAGAGAGGAGTAATAGGAGAAAATTAAGGTGAGTCCTCATCATACCTTCTCAAGGGCCCTTTGGTTCATATGTTTGCTCTAAGGACCCGATGAAGGTTCAAACTTTTAGTCTATCTTTCAGGATATAGGACTTTGAGGTACCATTTCCATTTGGGTCCAGCTTTTTGTCCCCTCCACTCTTACCCTGCCCTTCAGCCCCACCCTCCCTATTGTTCGGTCTTTGAGATACCTATTAGGCATGTCAGAATCTCGGGCTGATCCAGGTTAGGAGTCACAGATGAGTGAGACCATTTGATGATTGTCTTTCTGTGATTGGGTGAGCTCACTGAGACTGATATGTTCCTAGTTCAACCATTTATCTTCAAATTTCAGTGTGTCATTTTTTAAAACTGCTGAGTAGAATTCCATTTTGTTAGGTGTACCACATCTTGGTTATCCATTTATCCAATGATAAACATCTGGGTTGATTCCAGTTCTTAGCTATTATGAATTGTGGAGCTATAAGCATGATTGAGCAAATATCTCTGAAATGAGACATGGGGCTTTCAGGGTAAATGCCCAGTAAGAGAATAACTGAGTCTGTTGATAACTCTATGGTCAACTTTGTAGGCGCCTCCATATTAGCAATAAGTCTTGAGAACAGTCAATATCAATAGTAAATAAGGCATATGTCATGTTCCATTTTCTATTAAAACAGTCATTCTTATATCTATCTGTATATAGAAATTACATTTATTGGGGGAAGTCATGAGCCCTAACACAGGGTAGTGTCTGGCTAAATGCATATATTATGCTCCTCAAATAGCCCAATAAGCACTTTACTTAATGTTCATGCCCATATAGTAATATTTCTCCCTCTCTCTCTCTCTCTCTCTCTCTCTCTCTCTCTCTCTCCCTCTCTCTCTTTTTGTTAAAGAAGTTTCTCTTTTCATATGCCAATGACCTCTGGGAGGACTCAAAAGGCAACATAGCGCTGATAGCAAGTGACACAGGAGTGCTCAGCACTAAAACATCTCTATCACACCTTGCAAATGTTAGAGTTCATTGTGGAAGAACTGACATGAAGAATGTATGAGATAAAGGAAGGATAGGACTCCATACAATCCACTCTTCCAAATACAAAATGGCCTGGATATCCATGACATTGACAAGACCAATAGAATAAGTGGAAAAGATGTTGACATCAAAATAAAAGAGGGACTGATTGAGGCAGGTATGGGATATGATGGAGAGTGGAGATGTGTAGGGGAAAGTGCAGAGGGAGAGAATTATTATGGTTGTCTATAATTATGGAAATTGTCAATAATAGCAAAAAATAAAGAATTCCCTGGAGAATATTTTAAAATTATAATCTAAAACTTGGGTTCTGAAACAGGATTTCTACCAAGAAGGATCATAAAGATAGCTGATGACAGAGATGATTATGGATTTCTGACAGATAGATAAAAGATCCATTGATAGACAGATTGATAAATAATCAGAACTCCCAAAGGATTCTTGTGCCAAACATTCATTTAAAAGTCAGTAATTGGAAAGTGATAAATTTTATAATATTGGCCTATTTATATTTTATTAGTTCTATTATAACATACTATTTTTAAGCTTCCTGATGGATTTGATGAAAATAAAATACAAGAAAAGGCCAGGAAAGTGAGATAGGTAGAGTAAGCACAAGCAGCACACACACATGATCAGATGAAACTGTGCAGCTTTGTGTAACTTTAAGGCTGCAGAAGAGAAAAGACTTTTCTAAACTTTGAAGAGTGACTTCTGTTTCCTTTATAAGATAGGAATTCAAGATAGCTTTCCCTAACTTTTATTTCCCACTGATATCCACATAAAGCCTTCCAGAAAGAGTCTGTTCCTCTCTGTGGAGGTGGGAAAACCTCCAAGAAAGGATCATAAACAAAG
Source organism: Jaculus jaculus (assembly GCF_020740685.1). Classification (NCBI taxonomy): domain Eukaryota; kingdom Metazoa; phylum Chordata; class Mammalia; order Rodentia; family Dipodidae; genus Jaculus; species Jaculus jaculus. The sequence continues at coordinate 137,441,414 of NC_059102.1, forward strand.
CTGAATTCTAAGAAGGAAATGGACCATGCAATCTTATAACTCACTCAGGCCCTGAGAAAAATGGAAGGACAAGGTTCTGGGAAAGATTCAGACCTTGGGTCAGTCATGTCTTGCTAATCATGGGTAAAAGGGTGTTTTTAGTTTGATACAAGAGCAAAAATTGACCACTGACATGGTGAGATAGTTTCTTAGTCACAAACACTACAGTCCTTTCTCCTAAACATAGGTTTAATTTTCAACAAAACACTTTTCACATAAACACCATGTTGTTTCTAAACCCTTATTGTCATTCTCAGAATTGCTTGCAGCCTTTCAGAAACCCATTATTTTATAATTATAATCAAGACTATTAGGATAGGACAATTTGTGCCAGAAAGCACATTTACACTCAGACTTGTCACTTAGCAGTGTCACAGGAGGGATTATCTCTATTTCTGTAGAAATCAAGGAAAGTAACATACTCTGCCTTTTAAACTTTCAATTTGTAGATGGTATGGGAGTTACTGACCTTGTCCAAATAACATTCCTATCAGGGCTCTGACTACCCCTGGCAGAACAGCACAAAAGACTATAACAAGCCATCGCATACTGGGAAGCAGGCATCCCTGGGAGTGAAGCCAATTTGGATACTGCCTTCCAATTAGACAATTCACTCTTTACTCTCAGCTTCTTTATACACAAAATGACAAAACCACCAACACCTGTATCAAGCGATTATTTAGACAATTAACTTAGTACAGTACCAAACATATATCAAAAGAATACAAATTTAAAATTATTATTATCAATTTATTAGAAGTTGTGTGGCATAGGACAGACTATTCATCTTCTCTGGACATCTGATTCATCATTACTAAAATGAAGAAAGGAGCCCCCAACTCAGAGAGGAGAGGCAATCAGATAAGAATTCGTGGTGCTTTTGATTAACTAACTCACTCCAGTTTTCACTTTGAGCTGAGAAGTTTAGCTGTCAACGGTGACCTTGAACATATGATCCAATTTCAAACATATAGGAAGTACTCAGCTTTTGAAAGTTCTCCTATAACCTATGAGTTTAATCACAAGTCTGTTATGGCCATGAGCAAGTCAGACTAATGATAGACATGGTAGAGAAACCTAAGATTGTTGTTTAAAGAAATAGCATCTCCTAGCATGCATGGGGTTTCTCTTGTTACAAATTTTCATTAGATCCAGCATGAAATATATTTCCCCAAGATCTTATGGCAATTACACTAATAAAATAAATAGTGGGCATACTAATTCTGTTTGGTTAATAACAATTAAAATTTTGTGGTTAAGCAGAAGGTTTGTTCACTTTTATGGTAGTGAAGAATTCTTGACTTTGTACAATGCTTTTATGTCTTGACATTGGATAACTTAGACTAGCAACTTAACCTCAGTGCTGTCATTCTTGAGTAAAACATATTATAGATATCATATTGTGTTGGTTAGGGGGCACTAAGAATGAATCTAGTCATTTGTAAATCAAATAATGTAGTATTCTCCTTGTTTACCGCTGAGATAAATAGGGTAGGACAACAATAAAAGCCTTTACACAAAATGATTAATTAAAATTTGCTATTAGGGCATTGTGTGAGGTATACCACAAAGCCATGCTACTCCTCTGATGTATGAGGACCTAAGCCTCGAGGCTCTTGAATGACTTGCCTGTTATCACACAGGTAAAGTGAGGAACCAGACTGGACCTCAGTTCCACCCTGCAGGAAAGTTCTACTGCGCCATAATCAAGACCAAATTATACATGTGCAAAGTACAGATTTTGTTCAATGTAAATTCTGGTAGCAGCATTTTTTTCATTCAATATGTATTTCAGAGATGGGACCTTGACTTGATTTTCCATTCTCCCAGTCTTAAACTTGGCTCCATATTGGACCACACCAGTGAGAACTGCCACCTTGGAGATTTCAAAGATTTAAGTTCAGTAAATCAACTTCATGCTATGATTTGTGTCCTTCTTATTCTTATACCTCCCAGTTCAAGCAAGTGTGTTCCTCCACTGCTTTTTATGTGTTGTATAGGAAAGAATGACTCTTGCTATTCTGGTAAGCAAACTTAAATTGGATAGGTTTTGAAGACTGTTCACCACTATATTGTGAACTTGTAAAAAGTCTAGTTTGCTCATTTTATTTGTTAGTTAGAGGAGCAGCTAAAATAAAGAAACTTCTTTTAACATAGCATTTTAAAGTTTCACATCTTTTATTTAGTCAAACTATAATGGTAGACAGTAAGAATACAGAAGTGGAACTTCAGAGCTAGGATTGATTTCCAATGCACCTGCAAAATCATCATCAGCTTGCATTATGGGCATGAGCTTAAAATTCTAAGTCACATACTCAGAAGTATTAGGACCTTTTAGCTGAATGAATCTAAAAGAAGACATAGAAGGTGTTTTGAAATAGCTCGGTTACTAAAGTATTTACTGCACAAGTGGGAGGTCCTGAGTGTGGTTCCCCAGTGTCTATGCAAAAGTCAGACATGGTGACCAATGCCTGTAATATCATATCTGAGGATTTCTAGAGCATGCTGGCTAGCTAGTCTAGACAAATCGGTGATCTCCGTGTTTAGTGAGAAATCCTGTCTTCAAAAAAACATGACATTAAGGAAGACACTAAAATGGACTTCTGGCCTCCATACAAACATGCACACGCACAGGTACACACACCACACAGATGTGCACACACATAAAGACATAGTAATGATGTCAGTAGGAAACTTAGTCTAAAGGATATAGGTTCTTCGTTCATCAGATAGCTCAACTTAAATTTCTTTATCAAAGTGCACTGCCAACATCATTGATATGCTAAGACTATTCAGCTTAATTTTTCAATGACACATCCTTGCCATTTGGTGAAGGCATTGAAAAATGCCTTACTTGCAAACCTTTGGCAAAAGAAATCCCTGAATCAAGAATGTTGGAAAATAGCTATAAATACTGAAACATCTGGACCTATCATTGGCTATTTGGATGGAAAATATATGAATATGTGATCGCCTTATGAAAAAAAAATAATCCATCAGAAAAGAGAGATGAAATGGTGAAGCTCATGCATCATTATCAGAGAAAATAGTTGATTTCAAGAAGTTCCTGTACTTACACATTTCCTGCTTCTGCCCAGTACCCATCTGGATTCCAGATTTGAACCCTAGTCATAGGAAAGAGAAATATGAATAAAGAAGAGTAGCATTGCAATCTCCAAACAGAACAGAACAAAGGCTGCAGAGTAATAACCTTGCATAGCCAGTTCACTTTTAATATCATAGAGGCCAGTTCTAAATCCAAATTTTATAACTTAATGCCTATGTGATTTTTTATGTATTCTGAAAAATCCTTGAAACTAAAGTTTCATAATATATTATTTAAAATATCCATCAAATTTCACAGCATAAGAATGTAAATATGATATCATAATAAAGCAGAATAGGTCCTTAAAATAACTATTAAAGATAAATCCCCCCCTCCTTCTACAAAATTTTATAATACTTAGAGTTATGGAACCAAATGGAAGACATACTAGATATATTCCTGTAGATAACAGGAATGGATAACAGCCATGAAATTTCAGAGCTCTAGAGACCGTATGGACAGCACAGAGAACAACATCATCTGCAGAGATAATATCCTGCTTTAAATAAAACATTGCTTGCCTCTGTGTATACATCAGCTCAGCACTGGGGGAGAAGTTAAGTAGATATGATGCTCAGCCCCAACAGATGTTGTAAGAGGACTCCTGCAAGTCTACATATGACTCTCCAGAAACCTGCGGGTGATTTCTAGAAAGGATAGGGTCCATAAGAAGGTCAGGGTCTGGCAACTCATAAGTAGAGCTAAGTTTAGAAAAACAAACAACAACAACAGAAAATTGTCTACTTATAGACATAGGAACTCTTGTATTCCCACAGGCTAGGAAAATAGCTGCAACTACAATACTGTCACCACAAAGATTACTCAGTGTTTTGTCCTTTGGAGCCTTTTTTAAAGCCATGGGGATTATTTACCAATAAAATATCTCTTCTTTTAAACATATATTATTTTAATTTTTCAACAGCCTTACAAATTAATATAATAATCTTTATCAACTATGTAAGGTAACTAGTTCTCAGAGAAGTGAAGTCCAAGGCATGCAGCTAGTAAATTGTAAATTTGAGTTATTGAATTTTTCAACAGTCACACTATCCAAAATGCCAGAGTCGTTCTGGAGAAGGAGTTAAACGCAACTATATCAAAACTTGCTCTCAATTCAGGAATAGTACCTCACACCTATAATCCCAGCACTTAGGAAGTAGAAATTGAAGGATCAGAAGTTCAAGGACCTCTTCAGCTCTATAGAGGGGTTGAAGCCAGCCTGGGCTGCATGTAATTACTTCTTTCTTTGTCAGAAAGAAAGAGAGTGGGGGAGACAGAAGGAAGGAGGGCACTTATTTTTGGTGTTACCCTTTGCTCTTTATCTTCTTTCCTGATGCTTTGTACTTCTAACTAGCCTTATTTCTCACTTACAATTTGAAGCTTCCTCAAGTCTTTTATGGAAAAAGATATGCTACATGTAAACCACTTAGTGTATGCATATGTATTTGTTTAATGACCCATGGTTTGACTCAAAAACCCCTAACTGGTGCCAATCACACAGAGATCTACTGGGTTTCACTTCTTGTTTCGCCAACTTGAAACCTAAAGCAGTGTGGTGGGGTGGGAAAAAGTTTCCCTGAGAGACAAGAGATAAGGGGTCAAGCTTCATGCTCCTGGTCTGACTCTTGACAACACATTTATTTCCTTGAACTTCAAAGCCTTGATCTGTTACCTCATCTGGCTAACAAGACAGTATAACTGTAAATATATTTGAAGTTGTAGACAATAACAACTTTGAGGCATTGTAATTACTATTAATACTTCCCTATTCCAATAGTTATTTCCCTTTCATACAGATGCTTTTTGATAGTTGAAAAAAGCCCATCCTAGGCCTGATTTTCCCTGTTCCTATCATTTCTATTTCACCACATATTTTAAAAATAGTTTATCTATTTATTTGAGAGAGAGAAAATATGGGCATACCAAGGCCTCTATCAACTACACAAAAGTCCAGATGCATATGCCACCTTGTGCATCTGGCTTACATGGATACTGGAGAATGAAACCTGGGCCCTATGGCTTTGCAGGCAAGTGCCTTAACTGCTTAACCATCGCTCCAGCACTACATACCACTTTTTATTAATAACATGTTTTGTATGGATATATCATGTATTGGTACCGTATTTTCCCTCCTCCCTGTCCCCATTCTCTAGGAGGTCCTCCTCAGTGGGGTTTCTGGTATTCCCCATGGAGTTGTGGGTTATGCATTGTGGGAGTAGCAGCCAAATATTGGGGGGAGGCAGTGGGCCTGGGCATGACATCTCTGTGACTCTTACAATCTTCCTGCCCCCTCTTCCACAAAATTCCCCGAGACTTGGTAGGTATGCTTTAAGTGTACTTTAGTGATGAGCTGTTAGGAACCTCTGGATTTCTGCATTGGTATGTGTTGAGTATCCTCAGCATCTATCTCCTTCACCCTAGCACTGCTTGACAGGCTCACTATAGAAGCAGCACTCTTGCTCTTCTTCCCACTTCCTCCTTGGTTTTGCTCAGGGCTTGCTGGAATGTGAGGGGTATTTTATCTCCTTGGATCTCACTACCTTCCTAAAAAGAAAAATAGATTCTCCAGTGGACAGTAAAGTCAACATAGGTTAAATGAGATAAGTATTATTAATTTGGGGAGAGTTTGATTAATGTAGCCCCTCTTTTAGACAACAAATAGTGGAGCATAATCTTTGTCTCTATAGGATTCAGACCTTGTCCCCAGTTCCACATTTGGGTGCCTTTCCATTGAGCTCTCTTAGCCAATCAGAAAGCCATTGGTTACCCACAAAGGTTGTGTGCCACCATTGCACTGGTGCATCCTTCTTGTGTGGCTGGTTGTTTCTCAGTAGCTTAGATCCTTACTTGCTCACTCCATTGTTGGCCACTTTCCCTTAGTTCCCCATGTAGAGCTTTCCAGAACTAGATGGGCTAACTGTCTGGGGACTGGATATCTTCCAGATTCCAGCTGGGTCTCTCCAATGTTCTGTGCCAGCAGTATATGGTGTCTTCAGCAATAGCGTTTTACCTTTTACCTCAGACAGGTAATCAAGTGCTTTAAACCTGTCTTGATTGGGGAGCTTGTAGGTCTCTCCAATCAACAGCTCAATGGGGGTAGCACCTACTTCTGGTACTGTGAGTTACAGGTCAGAATCAAAGTTTTTTAAGGTTAGGCTACATTCCTCCCTCACCAGGGCCCTTCTTTTTTTGGTATCTCCCCTCCAATGTACTGTTTAGCGTTTAATCTTTTAGTCTATCTTCAAGGAGAGAGGTTTCTATGGTACCAAGTCATTTTGAGGTTAGCTTTGTGTGTATTTTCCCCCAATCTCACATTCCCTTCCTTCCCAAACCTTTCCATTCCTATTATCTAGGTCTCAAGTTGCCTATCTGGTATTCCAGAAACTCAAGCTGATCCTGGTTAGGAACCACAGATGGGTGAGAACATTGTGGCATTTGTCTCTGTGATTGTGTGTGCTTGTTGGGTATGAACTGTACCAAGTCCATTCATTTTCCTACAAATTTTATTGTATCAATTTTTCTTATTGCTGAATAGAATTCCATTCTGTATATGAACTACAACTTTGATATCCATTTGTCCAATAGTGGGCATCTGTGTTGATTCCAGTTCTCAGCTGTTATGAACTGGGCAGCTCTTCACACAGTTGAGCAACTATCTCTTTAGTGAAGCATGGAGCCTTTTTTAAATTCATCAGCAATTCCAGGAATTCCCATTCCTCTTGTAACTGGCTTACTTCACTTAGTGTAAGAATTCCCAGATTGATCCATGTGATTGCAAGTAATCAGGTTTTTTGTCTTTTTCAAGGCTTAATGAAGTTGCACTGTTTGTATATCATGTATTATCTTTTTAACAAGGTAAATTATTTCACTTTAACAGTTTTTGCATATATATAAATAATATATTCTGATCGGATCAGCCATCAATTACCTTTGGTTGTCTCCTCCAACTCCTGATGAATCCCCTTCTTCTTCCCCACTAGTCTGTCCTCTAATTTGATATTTTCTTCATCTCCTCCTCCTTCCTTTGTGTTCCATGGAGTTTAACTAGAATTTCTCAGAGAAACACGAATGAATGAATGAATGAATGAAGAGTTATTTAGCAGAGGATGGGCAAATTACCAGCTATCTATATCACTCAGAGAAATGTATTCACCTTCCTTGAGAAACCAGTACCTTCCAAAAGCACCTCAGAGATGGGTGGAGCCTCATGAGTCTTTCCTCATCCATGGTCATATAACATGTTCTCTTTATTCACCTATCCATTAATGTTTGGATTATTTCCTTGACTGTTATGAATGTTTCTGTGATGAATATGGATATGAAGATATCTGTTATAAATCCTGTCTAGTAGATCATATGAGAGTTCTAGTTTTCTTTCAAGGAACCTCCTCCCTGTTTTTTAATGGCTCCACTACTTTAAACTCCCAGCAAAAGTATAGAAGCGCTCCACTTTCACATTTTCCTTTACACACACATACTCATGAGCATGCAAGCACAAAAACAAGCCATTACACATATAGTGGCTCTTCTAACTGGTATAAGATAATTGCTCATTGTGGTTTTGACTTTGAGTTCTCCTATTATGTCCTCATTGATTTTTTAGTCATCATTTCTAGGAAGTAGGGTGAATGAGCTTTTCTGTGAACTCCCATTTCCATGAGTACCACTAACCTGGAAAACTGTTTTCTTCATGATAACATCTACTATTTCCTCAATGTGTTCAGGAAGTGAAACCCAACAGAAGCAGCAATGTATTCTACTTACCTTAAGACATTATTCCAGCAGGTCTGGCAGTGGTAAGGTGGCAGAGGAAGGATCTTAGCATTCTAGGTCTCCCTGAATGAACAAAAGGATCTACCATTTCAGGAAACAGAGTTCATCCTGAGAAGAAGCTTCTGCTCAAATTGTTTATGGTGTGACTTGGCTATACCAACCCATATGCTTTTGGATCATCAAGAAGTATTCACCTGTGGAGTCTTTCACTTCTCTTCCTGCCTCAGGCACAATCCCCTTGACTTTTATTCCCCTACTAAAATATTCCTATATACCAAATTTTAATGTTTCCTGCATGACAATCCTAATAGTAGGAAATAACTTAAGAATGGCATCCAGTGACGTGATGGAGCATATGTTACTTATGTATTTACTTGAAAAACTTTGATTAAATATGGGTATTTATAGCATGGGTCTTAGCACTGTTATTTATGATGTGACTGTATAGATAATACATGAAAAATAACTTATTTATGAAAATAAAAATACACTATATATTTTTATTTAATGAATAGAACATACTAAGAAATTCCAAGGGTGTTTCTGAATATGGGTTTCCTGAGGAACTGATTACAAAGAATAAATGACTTAAAATGGGAGGTGGATCCTGAATTGGGAGTGCTCTGAGAGATCAGGTGGAATTCATATGCATTCAGTAGGAAAGGGAAAGGAAACAAACATTCACTCAGTTAAAGTGCCAAGACTCTTAAAATAATTTAACTATTTGATTATTTATTTATTTTATTTATTTACTTACTTATACAGGGAGAGAGAGAGAGAGATTCAAAGCCTCCAGCTATTGCAAACAGACTCCACACACATATACCACCTTGCACATCTGGCTTATATGGGTACTGGGGAATCAACCTGGGTTATTAGGCTTTACAAGCGAGCTGAACCCCCCAACTCTTTTAAGGTTGATAAAACACAACTTTTAATGTAGTTTCCTTTTGAAAAAACTTAAGGGCTCAGTGGATAAATTACTAGTTATATCTGCATCTGGATCTCTGACACTCAGCTAAAAGCTTGATGCTGGGCTGGAAAGATGGCTTATTGACTAAGAAATTTGCCTGAGAAGTATAAGGATCCACATTTGATGCCCTAGCATCCATGTAGGCCAGATGCACAAGGTGGCACATGTGTCTGGAGGTCATTTTCAGTAACTAGAGGCCCTAGAACACCCATTCTCTCCCTCTCCTCCATTATAAATAAATAAATAAATACATACATACATACATACATACATACATACACACATGCATACATATATTATACACAAAAAGCCTGATGCTTTGGAAGGCATCTGTAATTCCACTGCACCATTGGAAGGAAGGAAGGCAGAGAGGCAGGAGTATTTTCAGGAAGCCTGTGGTCATCTAGAACAGAAAATATAGCAACGAGCAACAATGAATACAAGAGACCCTGCCTCCTCCAATGTGGAAGGAAAGACCTGACACCCACCCTTATCTTCTGACTGTCAAATGTACAACAATGACAGGTGAATTCCTATACTTGTACACATGAACATGTACACACACATACATGCACACACACACACTAGAAAAAAAACGGCTGAAGAAAAGAACATCTTTCTAATCTTACCAGGGCTCACCCTCTTAGTTTACATTCAATTTGATGAGGAAGGATACTTAGACAGACTTCCTCAATTGGGACCCTTTGGCTGGGTTGTTGAAACACATTGGAAAGTTCATATTTTGAGCATAGTATTTATTCCATCTCACTGTAAGATCCATAAGATTACCAGTCTGGTGTATCCTGTGCACCACAAATCACTCTCCAAAGCATACCCACAGGAATGTTGTAGCATTTAGTACTTACTAACGGAATGAGTGCTGGGCTAAAGGGCCTGGGGAACTATTTCTTTCTCAGGTACAAGTTGTTGCTTCTTGTTGGTTGTTTTGTAACTCAGCCGTCCTTTCTGGATCCCATGATTTTCCATTCAGCAGAGCTGTCCTTAGTCTTCTCCAGAAGATATGCCTCCCCAGGGCATTGTCCTCCCACTCCAGGTACGTGTTCCTGCTGAGAAGGCGGTACAGCTCCACCTGCTGCCTCAGCAGGGCTTTCTCCACCTTCTCCAGGATGATGAAGATGATGCCAGAGCGGCTGCTCAGAAACTGCCAAGTCTGAGCGATCTCATATTCAAAAATGCACCAGCGGCTTTGGATAAAGTGCTGAGATACCACCACAATGACTTTTCGGCTTTTGTGGAAGCCCTCTTGGATGATGTTGGCAGCGATGGCCACACCAGGGATAAAGTCTCTGTAGTGGAGGCATAGCTGAAATGGGGGCACCCCTTCCTCTAGGTTCTTTACCAACTCATTCCTCACCCAGTCCTCATCATGGCTTGAATAGATAACAAAGGCATCATAGATGCTTTCCCCTTGAGCATACTTTTTACAGCCAGCTAAAAGCATCAGGTGAAAGTAAAACTTGTAGCCAAGAAACACCATAATGAATACAAGAACCACGCTGATCACTGACATGCTGATGATGCCCTTGTTGATTTCACAGGTGGCATTCCTGAAACTCAACACAGGTCTTCCCTTCATTTCTAGTGATTTTACACACTTCATTTGTTCAGCTTCCACCAGGAGCTGCCTCTTGTCCTTGACCCACTGCAGGAAGCTCTGGTATTCACAAGTACAGGCAAAGTCATTCTGTGTAAGATTTAAGCGAGCCTGACTCCATGGAAAATGTCGAAGTTCCTCCCCTTTGATGGTTTCTATGTGGTTGAAACTGTAATCCAGAAGCTGGAGACACTGGAGAGGTTTATAATGAAGTGTATTCAACACCAAGAGGTTGTTGTGACTCATATTTAGAACCTGAAGTCTAGAGAGTGTGGCAAATGCTCCCTGGGACACCTGTTCTAGGCGACATTCAGAGAGGTCCAGAAATATCAAGCTCGTCATATTGGTGAAGGTATTTGAAAGAGTGTTATCCTTAAAAGAGTTGCCAGCCATTTTTAAAACTTTGAGACTGATCAGGCCATCAAAGATGCCATTGAAGTCAACCCGGATGTGAGTATGAGAGATGTCAAGGTAAAGGAGTTTGCTGAGGGATAAAAACACAGAGAATTCACTCATCTTTTTCAAAGTAGAATGCTGAAAATCCAGATACTCCAGTTGCTCTAACCCCAGGAAGTTTGAACTCATAGTCACAACGCCATTGTAGCTGAGATCTAAATACTTCAGTCTGGTTGTTCCCAGATGTTTATGAGAACAGCAGCTTTCAAAACTCAAGCTGTTTCTACTGATATCTAGGAAGACAAGGTTTGGTAGTTCCACATCTACAAAACTGGTTGCACCTCTGTTGGCAGTGAAAATCAAACTTTTGAGAAAGGGGAGTGCCAGAAAGGGGAAGGTTTTAAAATCACAGTTAATGAATTCTAATGATTGCCATTTGAAATCATTATAAAAATTGTCATCACTTATATACAGACTTACCATGGACATTGCAGAAATATTCGCTAAACAATTTACCAAGTCAGTGACTTTTCCTGAAAACTGATCTACATAAGTTAACCGGAATTCATTAATGCTCACACTACACAATCCCTCCAGGACAGATCTGTCAAACCTTTCTATATTCCTTTCATTTTTAAATTCCCCTAGGATTAACCTGTGCACTTCTAATCCCAGTAGACTTTGAATACAACTTGTCATTACATCTGTACTGTTAAAATTACTTCTTAGTGTTAGTTCGTGGAGCCTGATTTCTTGAAAGACACCAGGTTGGATAAAGTCAATGGGGTTCAGAGACAGGTCTAAAGAAAGATTGAGTTGGGGATTTTCATGCAGAACCTTCAAGTCTTTATGATGAATACTTTGGATCTTGTTGTTGGAAAGGTCCAAGTATTCCAGGTTGGTCAGATTAGAAAAATATTCAGGTAACTTGAAAGAATGAAGAAGATTGTGAGCCATATTGAGGTGCTTTAAACTTCTGAGATGCCCAATAGGAAAGCTCTCCAGAGAAGCCAGGTTTATCTCCACAACCACCAGCTTCTGTAAACTCGATAGTCCAGAAAAGCCTCCCAGAGCTAAACTGTGTATAGGGTTGCCAGTCAATATCAAGGTAGAGAGTTGGATTAAGTCCTGAAAAGCATCATCTTCTATCATTGTAATTTCACACCTGCAGAGAAAAGAGATACAGGTCATATATTTCTGATGAATAATAATTCATAATATAAATGTCATATAATGAACTCATACAGACATGATATACCATATGACTGTGTATGGGGACAGATATGAGGAAAGGCCAGTATGATGGAATGAGCACCAAAGAAGCTCTGTAGTTTCATCATTATTACATTGGCAACATTGATAAACTCTTTTAATTTTTTTTTTATCATTTGTGTGTACTTGGGTGGGATTTTGTATGTGTGTGTGTATGTGTACATATGTCTAAGGGCAGCCACTTATATGGAAGTCAGAAGACAATCTCTCCCATCATGTTTAAGATAGAGTATCTTTGTTGTTTTAGCTGTGTATACTAGGATAGTTGGCTTGTGGCTTTGATCTTCTGGTAGGAACATTGGGTTTATAGATCCTTTGTACTGCATATTGACTTCCACTGATTCTGAAGATTTGAACTCAGGTCTTCACACTTGTGCAGCAAGTGCTTTACCCAGGAATCCATCACCCAGACCCAGATAACTATTTTTATCACAAAAGGCATACATGCTAAACAGAGCAGCAAATCCATCCAAAAAAAAAAATTAAAGATCAATAATTAAAGCACATTAAGAACCTGTTGCCGACAGAGCTTGAAATAGCCTTAGATCGAGTTTAGCCATTTGTTGCCAAGCATATTTGAGATTATATATCCAGTTGTTAGAAATGATATAGCCAATTGTCATTAGCCATTATAGATGACTGGTGAATATCACCTTCAAAGACATATATAATTAATTATTTATGAAGTCATAGATGCTACTGATGTTTATAAAAAGTTCCACATATATAACAATTAGTTATCTGAAAGCTGGCATCACCACAGGTAAATGTTAATAACAGGTGACAGGAGTGAGTATTTTGGAAGGAAAGCAAAGCACACTAAAAGTTTGCATCGAGAGAGCTGACCTATACCAGGAACACCCGAGCAGGTTTCTTGCAGAATGCTTAAGTGAAATCTAAATGTTAACAGTGACTGAATGTGAACAAAAGCTGAGAGAGAAGAGGCTCTGAAAGCTGAAAGTACTGCATAATGTTTTTTTTTTTTAATAAAAAATAGGGAACAAACAACCCTATTAGACAAATAAGAGGTAAACTTGAATAGCTATTTCCCTATAAGACTTCACATGGTTAATAAACATGAGGATTAGTTTGTTTGCAGTGGCTGGAGGTGCTGGCACGCCCATTCTCTCTCTATATCTGCCTCTTTCTCTCTCTGTCATTCTCAAAAAAAGTAAATAAAATAAATAAACAAAAAGAAAAAAAAGAAAAAGATTCAGCTAAGCTCCTTTTTGGATATAAAATGTACGTATCATTAGAACCTGCATGATTCACAAATGAGGAAATCGAGACCTGGAGAACAAAGGTAATTTCTCCACAATTTTCCATCATGTATGATATCTGCTGAATGAATAAATGTATAAGTGATTGAAGACAAAATATCACCAACTAGGCTATCTGAGTCAAGATTGCAATGATGTAATAATAAACATCTCACCAAGTACAGTTTGTAAAAATCTCATTTATTACCTGGATAAATCCAACACTTGTAGTTCTGGGAAACTGGAGAAGCAATTACTGCTTAAGATCTTCAGGGGGTTGAAGCTCAGGTCCAGGTTCTCAGTGGAGGAGGGAAGGCTGTAAGGGATATTGTGAAGATTCTGCTCCATGCAGTCATACGTGATGTTAGGAAGCACCTGCAATGACCACATAGCAAGTGTAGTGTCTTAATGTATGTGTTCCCAACTCCCATTTCCAAAGCCAGTGACAGTGGGTGAGGCACTCTGGTACAAGCACAGGAGCCAGTTAGTCTTACTCCATCCAGTCATTTATTCATTCACCCTTTTTAAAATTATTTTATTCCATTTATGAGAGAGAGAGAAGGGGGGGAGAGAGGGCATGTCAATGTCAGTGCCTCTAGCCACACATGTACCCCAATGTGAATCTCTCTTACATGGTTACTGGGGAATTGAATCTGGATCCTTAGATTTTGCACGCTAACACCTCCACCATTAAGCCATCTCTCCAGCCCCTCTTTTTTTTTTTTTTTTTAAGAAAGGGTGTTTAATAGCCCAGCCTGTTCTCAAACTTGGTATGTCACTAAGATTGAATTTAAACTTCTGATCCTTCCCCATCCTCCATCCAGGTGTTGGGATTAGGGAGAAAAGCCAACACAGCCAGCCTCATTCATTCAGTTGTCCTTTCAGTTCATACTTACAGAATGTCTTAATCTAGATGTCAAAGGAAAAGAAACTTTCCATGTTTTCAATACTCTATATTCCTGCTATATTATTGAGAAGCAACAGAATCAGGTGGCAAAGGGCTCTTATGTCTGAAAACCTTGTTTATCCTAGCTTCTCTGTAAGCCTTGGAACAAGATGTTTGTTTATTAACCTTCATTGGATTCCACTTGACATATATAAAACACAGGTAATAAAATATTCAGCATTGTTTTCCTTATCTATACTCATTGTATCACAGCCATGAGGAGACTGCCTATCAAGAAGTCCAGACCTTACTTAGCCACAGCCCTGTTTTTGAGAATTGTGTTCTTTTTCTTGGTTCATTGACTTTAACTAGAGCGATGCAGGAGTCAATCTTGTCATGCATGGATCCCAGCGGCAAAGCCCATTCTCTAGCCTTCTACCTGACTTCAGAATTCTGTGTTTTTCCCAATAAAATGCCTTATTTAATCCAGTCATTTTTCATATTCTGTTCTTTAAAACAATATAACCTGTTTAAAGGATTAAATAAGATTAGAGCTTTCTTAAAGCTTGCTATAATGAAAATTATCAATGAATATTAAGGTTAATTATCAATTGCTATTATTAATCTCATACCACATGCCAGCATAGTTCTCATATGTTATATACTTGTGGTGGTATGATGCAGGTGTCCCCGTAAAGTTAGCTGTTCTGAATGCTAGGTCCCTAGCTGATGGTAACTTGGGAATTAAAGCCTTCTGGAGGCAGTGTATTGTTGGGCGTGGGCTTATAGGTGTAATAGCCAGCTTCTTTTTGCCAGTGTTTGGCACGCTCTCCTGTTGCTGTTGTCCAACTATTGTTGGCCAGGAGGTGATGTCTACTCTCTACTCATGCCATCATATTCCCCTGCCATCATGGGGTCTGTAAATCAAAATAAACCCCTATTCCCATAAGCTGCTCTTGGCCGGGTGTTTTCTGCCATCAATGTGAACCTGACTGCAAATTTGCCTCAATCTTCAAAGCATGAAGATAATAGACATTCAGAGAGATGGAACTAATATGTCAGAGAGTTCATACATGCAGGTCCTCACTTCACTCACATGTCTGCTTAAGTGTTACTCATCGTTGGAGCATCGACAACAATACTTCTGAAACGACGGTGCCAAAAGAACCTTCCCTTACCTTCTTTTATCTTCCCTCACAGTTTCTATCACCAGACAACATGATTGTTTCCTAAATGTTCATTTTCTGAGCTAGACTGTAAGCTTTGATATTTTGATAGCTTAGCTTGCCACTTTGTCTCCATGTAAGGAATGGCACATGGTGACCTGTCAATGGCCAGTAGACATTTTTGAATACATAAATAAAAAAAAATTGAATCACTGAGAAAACAAAGACATGATTTATCCCAAATACTAAGTACTTTTTGCTATGTGCTGAGCACAATGCAAAACAAAGGTGGTGTGGTTAGGGTTCCAGGATTTACTGAACTCAAGTATAGCTTCACTGAACTCAGGAGCAAATAAAATAATGTGTAAAAGGCTCTAAATTAGACCTGATTCTGAGAAAACAGGTATTTAATCTGGGTCTGAAGAGGGCTTTCTAGAACACAGCTTAAAATTGGATCAAGACTTGTTCACATGGAGAGTGGAAGAAGGAAATTTCATAAGGAGAGATGATGTGAGCAAGGAAGTTGTGAAAAATTAATTCAGATAAGGTGACCACTGACAGGAGTGGTGTCATACAGGCCTCAGGGAAGCTGAACCCTGACAAGAAGGGCCTCATACTTTGTCCACCAGAATTTCTTGAATTCCTTTAATCTATACCAATTGGGCAGCTGACATGCACTCAGCCTTGGCAGCATGGTGGTAAAACCAGCAACAGTCTCACATCCTTATTCATCCCACTCCCATAGTCCTACCCTCCTGTCCATTCTACTCCAAGGCAAGGACAGATAATAAACACACACTGATGTGATATAGAAGAAAGCAAAGCAGTGTAAAGGAGATTAGAGGTAAATGCAAGTGCAGGGACTGTAGAGATCAACAAGGGAGAGTAAAGAAAGATCACCCCATGAAGACATATAAGCAGAGATCTGAATGAAGGGAGTGATACACAGCCAGACACAGCTATTTAATGTTAAGACGTGTGGCCAGCCTAAATCAAAATGCATGGTCGCCATAAATTTAGTACTAAATATCTAAATCATAACACCTGTGGAGGTTTGATTCATGTGTCCCCCATAAACTTAGGTGTTCTGGATGCTAGGTTCTCCAGCTGGTGGCTATTGGAAATTAAAGCCTCTTGGAGGTGGTATATTGTTTGTGGAGGGCTTATGGGTGTTAAAGCCAGCTCACCCTTGCTAGTGTTTGGCACACTGTCCTGTTGCTATGGTCTACCTTATGTTGGCCAGGGGGTGATGTCTACCCTCTGCTCATGTCATTATTTTTCCCTGTCATCATGGAGCTTCCCCCTCAAGCCTGTAAGCCTCCTTTTCCCCACAAGCTACTCTTGGTTTGGTGATTTCTACCAGCAATGTTAAGCTGACTACAGAAACACCCAAGAAAGGATGTAAAATATCTTCTAGTAAAATATGGCTTGGAACAATTACTCAGTATTAAAGTGCTTGCATTCAAAGCCTAATAACCCAGATTAGATTCCCCAGTACCCATGTAAAACCAGATATACAAAGTGCCACATGCATCTGGAGTTTGCTTGCAGTGACTAGAGGCCCTAGCATGCCCATTCTCTCTGTCTATCTTCTTTCTATCTCTCTCTGCTTGCAAATAAATAATATTAAAATAAAATTTGTTAAATATGCATACATATATTTGCATGTATATTTGATGAAATAAAAAATGAATAAAACTAACATCCACCTACTTCTTTTTAATTTTTCAATGTAACTACTGGAAAGTTCCATAACATTGCCATCAGATAACCTTGTAGGGGAGAAGAATAGTAGGTAGACAAAATAGTACAAAGGCCCTGTGGCAGGAAATTTCGACCACAGCAAAGGTTGTAGAAAGTTAATAAGGAGAGCAATAGCCATGAGAACAATAACAGCAACAAATAAACAAGCGGTAGAGATGTATATGGGCTAAGGGAAGGGAGTGTAAGTACAGAGATGAGTCACCACTCACATGTCAAGGCCCGGGGACTGAGACCCTTCAGGCTTTGGACCTGGATCAATATGGTATATGAGGAAACGGCGAAGCCCAGAATAGCTGCGCTTTTAAACCAGCCTGAGCTTGGTAAAATGGCAGGGAATCTAGAGAAGGGAGGATATTGAGATAAGGTGAAGATAATCTGTGTTACATGTTAAATGTAACAGCTCCTTCCATATTAAGTACAGGCTTCCAACTGAATGTACCCATTTTTAGTTTTGACCCTGCCTTGCCCTCAATTCCTGTCCTCACTGTTTAAATTTATGTGACATTCTAAGGCAACATTGTGGCCTGGGCAGGGAAAACAAGCAAGATGAGTCATAAATCAGGTTACTCAACCACTGACTGAATGGTTGGTATTTCACCAGGAATAAGGCTACTGCCTTAACTATTTTGCATTGTCCTTCTAGCCTGTCTCCTTTGTCTCTTTTTCTTTTTCTCTCTTTTTTAAAAATATTTTTTCATACTCTGGACTGAATGTATGACAAGACACAGAAGGAGGAAAACCACTTAGAACTCAAGGCAAAATTGACAGCCACTTTCTTCCTGAGACTGAGAGCAATGGGGTGAGTGCTTGAGCCTTCAGTGTCAGGGCAGAAAGCTAAGCAGCTCTCTTAAAATTCCTCAGTAGCAGTTCAAATCTTATACATTCGAAAATCGGTCTCAGAGAGGCCCAGTAACTTCTTTCAGGTCACACAGGCATGAGGGCATAGACCAACGAGCTTAACTGAGCCTAAGAAACCTCAAGTTCCTCATGCCATTCAGAAGAGCTAAATGAGACTGGCCCCGATTTGCCTGTTCTTCCTGTCCTGCACCAGGAGCTATTCTTCCCTGTGTTCTCAGGTGTCTGCTGAGTTAGTGTCTTTCTTTCTTTCTTTCTTTCTTTCTTTCTTTCTTTCTTTCTTTCTTTCTTTCTTTCTTTCTTTCTTTCTTTCTTTCTTTCTTTCTTCTTTCTTCTTCCCTTCTTTTCTCATTTTGGTCAGGTCAGCTAACAGAACGTACAGCAGGAAGTTCTGAGCCGCCAGCAGGTTTTGAGAAGCAAGACAAAGCTCACAGGAAGAGAAGCTGGTCACGCCACGTACCTCCACACAGGGATCCCAGCGCTCCGGTCTCAGGCAGGTGAAGAAGGCCATGGCTGGGATCAGAATCGCAGCCAGGCTTGAGCAGGGCGTCATCCTGGCATTTCCTCTCCCCAGCCGCCGCTGTGAGAAAACATGACTTGCCCTGTCTGCTTGGCAGGGCAGAGGCACTGCTCTCCTTTTTCCCAAAGGTTGCCCCACAGCAATTACCAGATTCAAAGCCGTTCTGGGCTAAGGGTGAGAGGAAGTGAGAGGGGCAACCTTAGCATTCTCGGGTTTTGTTAAGTTAGCGTTCTTCCCCTCTGTCTCAGGAGGGAAGTTAGAAGACAGGGGAGGAGCAGACCAGAAGGAGCCGACATCTGCAGACTCACCACTGGGGAAACAGCAGGCGGAAGCTGAATTTAATCCCAGGAAACCATCTGACCACTGGGCTTGGTGAATTCAGGGAAAATAATCAGACTGTTCAAACAAACAGCATAACTGCCTATGATGACAGCCACGGTCCAGCTTTGAGCAGTGGAAGTTTACCACTGTTCGATGGCTACAGCTGCCGTGATGACATTAAAGGGCAGGAACAAGTTCTAGTTCTGAAGGTTAAGAGCCCAAGTTGGAGAGGTCAACAGAGGGGATTGGGTAGCTCAGTTAAAGGGCTTGTCTCATAAGGACAAGGATTTGGGTTCAATCCCCAGAACCCATGGTGGCTTGTAAATTCAGCAGTGAGGAGATAAAGACGGGGAGATGCTAAGCCATCAGTTTAACCTAATTGGAGAATTCTGGGTCAATGGGAGCACCGTCTCAAAACAAAAGAGAAGCAGATTGTAACTGAGAATGGCACGTGTTTGTCTATGTCACCTGCGGACGCACCCTTTACACACACACACACACACACACACACACACACGTCAGCAGGTGTATCTATATCATGATCTCGTCTTAAAAGAACACTAGTCATGCTGTATTAAAGCTCACTCATAGGACTTCTTTTTACTTTACTTATCTTTTTAAATGCCCTATCCCCAGTTATCTTCATGGTATGAAATTCTTGAGCATATAAATTTTGGAGAGGTGAAGACAATCTACATTTAACATTTCTTGTCAAAACTTCACATGTATGAAACTGAAAACTTATAGGAAAACAGAAAAGCAGGAGGGCCACTAACAGGATTCTGGATTCAGAATCACATATACTGATGTTCAAACCCAGTTTGGGTAATTTATGAACAAATCACAATTTTCAAGGTATATTAAGATTTAATTTTTGATCTATAAATATAAAAGTTAAATGTGTTTCTGAAACACTACCAAATCATATGTAAAGCATTTATAAAAATAAAACTATGTGATGATAATCAAATTGCACAAGCTAAAGCCTTCGTTTTCTGAGCATTGAAGTTGCCAACACTCAAGTGACCTCCCAGCTGGCCAAAGAGAAGCAAAAACAAGGGCACTGCCAAGACCCAGAAACCACCACAGCTCCATGAAGGTCAAGGGACATACCCATGAAACTGAAGAGGAAAGAAGTCTCTTGCAAGAGACCTTGGAGGAGGGGCGGTGCCTCCCAGGGGCTGAACTACACTGAGAGTGGCAGCAAGGAGCCGTTAGGGACTAACCACTCCCTTCCTCCACCGTACTTATTCTCTGTCCCTCCACATACTACAGCACACCAGTTGCAAGGGTCTGTTCTACATTGGAAATGTCAGCTCCAGTGTCCCCCACTAACCCCACCACACTTGCCTCTTCCCATACTAGGCTAATGCCCCACATAGCCTCAGCCTGCACCTACTGTCCCTCCCTTAGAGACACTGCCATCTGGGATAGTGGTTTGGGGTTCTCATCTATGCCCTGATGTTGCCCTGGCCTTGGTGCCTGGGAGCACCCATCTCATTCTGATAGGCACCACTTGGCTATACAACATGCAGCAGCAGTGAAGGGGATGCATAGACCCTGGATGGTCCAACTAAACTGTCAGCCAGTGGGGGGTCTCACCCAGTTCCTCTGACTTTACCTAGTGCAGGACTAACTTTGAGGTATAGGAACTAGTGAGTAGGTTGAGGCCTCAGCTGCCTTCCTTTCTCTTTTCTGGGGATTTGGTACTGACTCCTGTGACAGTCAGTCACCAACTGTCCCCTCTGTTCCCTGTGGAAGGCCCAGCGTGTGCCATACCTCCCTGCTTTCAACCTAGGCTTGCCCTCCTCCATTGGGGCACTAATAATAAAAGGCTATCTCTGTTCCCTCCTTCTAACCCTGCCCCCCAACGTGCTGGTCCTATCTTTTCTTCTGTGCACAAACTACATTGGACAGTTCTGTTGTTTTTGTTCAGTGTCCATTCTTAGAAAACCATGATTGTTTTTATTGTGGCCAAACACTTATCCTCATTCCATGCTCTGCCTGCATGGTGTCCTGCAGATATGAAAGGGGGTTGGGACACAGAAGTTGGGTTACTGACAACCCAGGTTCCAGAGAGGGAGGAGCCAAGTCCCTTGGATTTATAGCAAAGTGAGAAGGGTGACCCACATAGACCATGAAAGATACAGTGCCACCTTCTTCTCTTGTTCCAGCCTATGGTTATTTGTCTCGTTTTCTGTTTGCAGTTTCTTGAATAAAATGAAATCCTTTTCTGAAAAATTATTGAAAATGACCAAATTAGTCTTCCATGATTTAATTTAGCTAATTTACAAAAATAGTGTCTAGTCTGCTGCACGGATTCCCATGATTGCCCATACGCTATTGCTATGATGATTATTAAAAATGTGCATAAAGTGAAGATAACACCTCAATGGCTTTTAGCCATAGGATTCAAGGAGCTGGCAGTAACAAAATTTGTGGGACAATGTCAGGGAGGAGGGCAAGTTTAATGTAAATTTCTGTTGCATATCAACAGTTTAAATTGGTACATTATTGGTATGGGATACTAGATAATCTCACCCAGGTATCCCACAAGCTCCTCAAATCCGGTATATTTATGTCTGTGCTTGAAGGAAACAGATTACAGCAGACCTGCAAAATTAAGCTAAACAGTCCATCTGGAGGGACTATGCTTTTATGATGACTTGAGGATATTTGTGTAAGGATCTTGAACCAGTTCCTGGCACTGAGTAGATGTTTGATAAAGTTTAGTTCTCTGCTAAATCAATGAGATTTTCCTCCCATGCAAATATCTCACATATAAATCCAAGATGGAAGTCTGATTTCTTCATTTCTTACACAGAAAAAAAAACAACAACACATGCTAACTATATTATTTTCTACATACCATGTACTCCATTTACAATTATGTTACATGTTACATCCTACTAAACCCATTAGAGGGTGAATTTGTTGTAAGTGGGAAATGAATTTAGCATGTAACCCACTGTTACCAGTCTTCTTTGGATATTTCCAAGTTATCAGTATTTTACTCAAAGAATTAAAGACAGGCACACAAATTAACAACATAATTTATTAAGAAAAATCTGATGGCATATGATTGATTATGCTGTCAGAGAGCACTAGGAAACTCAACTGGAAAGAACTCAAATGGCCTTTATTATTCTATGGGACTTGTCCTCATAAAACTTTAGGGGATGATAGTCTGGTTGCTATAGGAGTGACTGGGTGGTATTCGGTTTAATAGGTTTAGGTTCATAGCATTTTCCTTATTGTCTCTTCCCATGATAGATCTGATTGTAATCATATGCACACCTATTGAACATAGGATTACATGGCAAATAGGGGGTTCTCCTTCAAATATTATGGGGTGGCTTGAATGTGAACCTCATTGCCTATGTTTTTCCCAGAAAGAAAGTACTACAGCAGAAGGTGCAGAAAGATGCCCAAACCTTTAAAACCAAGAGGATTGTCTCACAGTTCTCAGATTCCAGATGTGGAGCTATAGTATTTGATATTTGTCCTGCTGGTTTGCCATCATATGTTAGTGCAATCTTTCCTTACCTTTTGAAATGGGAATGATTACTTTGTGTAATTTATTACGTTTTGAAAGTATACAGCTTGCAATTTGATTTTATAGGAATCACAGTTAAGAGATTGTCTTATTGTTTTTGTCTGAATATAAGACCTGAAACTGTGAAATGATTTAAACAAAAGTAAGGAGAACACAACAAGATGTAGGCATAAGAAAATACTAAAGCGCCATTAGCCCAGAGAATCAACAAATACTAAACCATTGGAATTTAATGAAACTAAAAATAATATTGCATCACTAAGCAAACCATCAACAGAATCAATAGACAACTGACAGAATGGAAGAAAATTTTTTTCTAGCTATATACCCAATAGAGTTTTAATATCTAGAATATATATAGAACTCAAAAAAACTAAGCAGTAAAAAATTAACCCACTCAACAAATGGGAGAGGGAACTGAGCACAGAGATTTTTTAAAGGAAGAAATGCAAATGGCCAATAAATATGAAGATGTTTAACATCTTTAGGCATTAGTGAAATGAAAATTAAAACTAGTTTAAGATTCCTTTTCATTCTGGTCAGATTGGGTATCATCAAGAAAAAAATAAATAAATAAATGCTAGCCAGGGTGTGGGGCAAGAGGAAGTTTCATCCACTGTTGGTGGAGTGCAAACTTGTATAACTACTACGGAAATCAGTATGGAAGTTCCTCAAAATGAAGTGAGGCATTCCCCCATAATGCTTGACAGGGAGAAATCCACAGTTCCCATCCAACCATGTGATCTTGAAGGAAACCAAACAGTGTTCTGCTGAGTACTGTTGCTGACCTTTGATATTTGATAGTGAGGCAGGTAAGCATAGGGAATGATTTAGCCACCTGGAACACTGTTCGGTTTGCGCAATGAACACACCCTTCTCCTAAACCACGTATTTATCCTGTTGGCAACCTGGAGCTTGTACTGAGCTAGAGCTGTATGTACATCTGGTTCCAAACAATTAACTAATTTTATCCTCCCTTTTGTGACCATTATTCATGCACAGTACCTATTCAAATATATTCTTAGATATATCTTGGATCAGAACATCAGGGGTGATTCAGCCTAAAATGATTTCAGGAGCATGTGCATTAAGGCAAACTGGATCCTCCATGTGACCTTTTGAAATGATCAGAACTCTAAATTTCAATTATTGTTTTTACAAAATGTGTATTGTTTAGTGTCATGGTAAAGTGCAACAATTCAAAAATAAACTCATAAGTTGAGGGCAACTATATTCTTTATGTTCTGTCATCTGGTTCCTCACTAGGCTAGGGAAATGCTGTCCTTCCCAGGGCTAGTTAGCTCCAGGACATAATCAGTGACTTACCTGATGTGTGTGCTAACTTAGGAATCCAGAGCCCAGTCTAAACGACATTATCTGTCTCTTATAACCAAGAAGTTAATACTGCTTCTCTCTGATCTACACAAATCCTTGTGCTAGGTACCAAGATATATCTCCTGCCATAGAGCCCTTCACTATAATTCATAGTAGTCCATCTACAGCCACCTAGAGTTGACATTACTATAGAAGCATGCCCGTGCTTTCCTCTTGTTCGCTTGCCACCTTACTGGTCAGAGTATGTCCTTCCTCCTCTAAATACCAAGAGTAAATAATCTATCTTTTCAGTGTTAAAAGTCTCCTAATCTATTGGCCTCTCCATATATTAAAAAATCCCAAGTCTGAATAATTACAAATATAGCCTCATTTCTATTTGCACCATCATTGACTATGCCCTGTTTTCTGAGTCAGTACAGTGTACTGCAGCATATCTTCCAGAGTGCCAGTTTACATCTTCCAAAGTTTCAATTCTCCCAGCCATCCTGCACCCTATAACCAAAGCCATTTCCCTGAAGTACAAATTATAATACTTAATACTAAACTAATAATATATTTCCAAGGCTATTTTCTAGATCTGAAACTGCCTGACCCCAACACACACACACACACACACACACACACACACACACACACACACACACACATACACACACACCATAAGGAGAAATCAACTGTGCTTTTAAGAATTTAAGGACCAATATAGCTAGATCCCAGTAATAAGATACAACACATAAATGAAGCAATACAAGCCTGTAATGTACATATATTCATTCTTGTTATGTTTTGAAAGGATGTTCCTCCTAAATGGTCAAAATGAGAAAGAGTTAAAGGAGAACATCTAGATTATGTCTCATGAGATATTAATATTTATATTAATATTATATTTGTACATTAGCTCTTGGACAGAACTTGTCTTAATGCCACATAATCAATTATAATTCTCTCCTAACATTCAAATGTTGAGCCGTACTCTAGTACACATGTGTGCAAGCTCAGTCACTAGTGCATGTGCTACAAACACATGCAAAAACATACACACAGTGACACTTGTCAGTGTCCACCACACAGTGCTGTATATGTATGTAAATATACATATTTAGTTTTGGACCAACACATCCATGTTGATCAGATGAAAACTAAAATCAAATTCCAATTTAACATGCAGAAACCTCCTCAGTGCAAGTATTATTGGCTCTGTTTGGTAAATAAATTGTTGACTAAGATTCAGCATGAATAGCTGTACCAGTGTGCAGATCCTTACAGACCCAGCTTGGTTCCACTACAGTCTCTTCTCTTGGAGTTGTACCTAACTTTGTTACAGTTTTCATCTGATTCCACTGGGGGATGGGGCAGTTTTGCTTTTGTTTTGTGGCAAGGAATGGCTTGATTTTGAGAGTCTTGTGAGATAACATGGCAAGAAATTAGGGAAATGCAACAAGCCATAATGGCAGAGGAAGTGAGAAGACTCAATAGTGCATTTTTACACAGTCTTACAGTTTATAATTTGTATTCCATGGTGATTAAAAGAAAATAATGAGTGAATAATTACAATATAGTCTGGAACAGAGAAGAAAGAGTCCCTATGATTGGTATGTTTTACAAACTAGTAGATTCTTGCCAACTATCTAGCTTTCTAAGTTTCACATTTATTTTATTTTAATTTTGTTGTTGTTGTTCTTAGGCTGGAGAGATGGCTTAGCAGTTAAGCGCTTGCCTGTGAAGCCTAAGGACACGGGTTCAAGGCCCAATTCCCCAGGACCCACTTTAGGCAGATGCACAAGGGAACACACACATTTGGAGTTCGTTGGCAGTGGTTGAAGGCCCTGGCTGCCCATTCTCTCTCTCTATCTGCCTCTTTCTCTCTCGGTCTGTGTTCTCAAATAAATCAATAAACATAAACAATTTTTTATGTTTATTTATTTATTTGAAAGTGACAGATAGAGAAAGAGGTATATCATATCTACACACCTCTAAGCTCCCAAAGGTTCTCATAATTGACCATGAATCACAATTATAATTGACAAGGCTTGTAAATGTTCATAGCAGCAAATAAAGGTATTCCTTATAATCAGTAGTATATTATATTGAATGAGTAACAGTTTGTTTAAAAAGAAAAAAAGGTTTTTTTTTTCCAAACTAAAAAATATGTTTAAACTGAGGAAAAATATTTCCTAAGGACTGCCTAAAACATGACCTCATTATTGCATATTTTAAATTGGCTCTAGTAGACTATGCAATTTCCCAACATTTGGCTCATGCAACTCATCAGATACTGATGTTCAGTCTAATAGCAAATTGTCATGACTCAATACTTCTGTGGTACATAAAGGTTTATGCTGAGGCTTTGCATTTTATTAACAAATCTTAGCCTCCCCAGGTGACAGTCATCACCCAAACCTTAAGGTTCATACAGGCGTGCTATATGCTCAGTGGCTAAAATTCTTGCCACAGAAGTATGAGGATATGATCTAAGTTTGGATCCCCAGGCCTCACATAAAATGCTGGTTGTGGCAGCACTCACCTGTAATCCTAACACTTTAGAGGTGGAGACAGGGACTCCCTGGGACTCCTTGACCAGCTAGTTTATTGGAGTCAGGAAGCTATAGATTCACTGAGAGATCCTATCTCAAAGAATGAGGTGGAGAGTGACTGAGGAAGACACCTGGCATTGACTTACGGCCTTTGCCAGCATATTCACACAATATACATGCAAGAGAAAAGATTCACACAGTCAAGCATCCCTCATGCTCAAGAGAGACAAATAGTCACCTTTTCCCACCAGGATTTTAGATCCTTAATGGCAGCAGCTGAATCAAGCCTATTTCTGCACACTCCCAGTACCTTGAAGGAATTCAACATGCATATATCACATATAAGTGATTATGATCACTTTGGGAAATAAGTACCTATTTATAATTAATTTCAAATATCAGCTAAGATAAAAGACAAGATAGTCTGTGTTTGCTACATTCCTATTTCAAGCCCTAATGGCTATTTTTCAATCTATATATAATCAATGCACAAGAAACTGAGAATAAAAGAATGTTTATATTATTTATGATTTTGACTTCTGGTCAGTTGTTTTTCTCCTGTTTTGTGCAGCTTCTTACACAAAAAGAGAAATGTAAAAGGTATATTCACTCATTTTCTAGAAAGTAGCTAATGATAAAATGCCTTGAGCTTCTCTCTTATGCAATTGCATGGCAGACTGGTCATTATAAATTGACATATTGTGTCACTGTGGTCAGCTTATGATTAGGTAACTTGAGGTTATTTAAAGTACTTTTCAAGTAAAGTTATATGTACATGAGTAAGTTGCATCATCAGTCAAGATGCTGCTTAATTCCATGAATGACTGTCCTTTTATGCTAGCTTTCCCACTAACGGAGGTCAGAATTAGGAGGGGATCAGACTACAAAATAGTGGGAAATATGAAAATTGGGAAACAATACATGGAACAGTAAAAAGTATCAAATAAAAGCTTCCATTGAGGATTAAGAGATAAAATTCAATTCATACAGGGTATAAAGCATTCCAAGGACTCAGGCAATATCCTCAATGAAGTAACGGATTCCCTTGACCTCCTAGGTTCTCAACTTTATCCTAGTTATTGCCAGAGATTGACTTATGGGTGAATCCTTCTGTCATAGAAATTATTTAACTCTGCATTAGTCTTTTTTTTTGTTGTTGTTGCCAATACCACAATCCCTCAGACAACATGAGCTGGAAAGAAAATAAGTTTATGGTAGTTCATGCTTCTGCAGACCCAAAATCAATCAGCCAGTATGGAGATAGCCTTCTGCGGGCACAGTAACTACTCACACAGATACTCTTCCTCCTCTAAAACTACCAGGATTCAATTTTAGGGAACTTATCTGCCCTATTTCTTCTCAAAACACCACCTCCTATAAACACTATAGTTTACCCTCCCAGTCCCTCACATTGAGGTTTAAACTTCAGCATGCATCTCATTTAATGGCATACCCAAGCCATGATTAAAACATAGCAACCTCCAAACAACATTTTTCATGTGCTAATTCTAAATCCCACAGACCTTTGACCCTTTCTTATACTTTCTTTTAATGTCCAGGAACTTTATTAAAAAATAGAATTTAACATTCATTGTTAACTATTTCCTTAGTTTGAAATTGATGAGTATGAAAGGAGGAATACCTTCCTTTAAAAAACATTTTATTAATTTTTAGAGGGAGAGAATAGGTGTACCAAGGCACCATGCTCCTGTAAAAGAACCCTAAATGCATGCACCACTTTGTGCATCTGGCTTTATGTGGATAATGGGGAACTGATCCCAGGTTCTCAGGTTTTCTAACAATCACTTTTAACCACTGAGCCATCTCTCCAGCACAGAATGGGGGATTTATAAGTCCTAAAAAGAGGATGATAGAATAGCAATATAGGTAAATGTCTACCTTTGGAAAGGGGCCTGTAAAATACAAGGAAAGGGTCACTAAAGGAATAAGATCAGTGACGTGATATGAAGTAATAGCTAAAACATGGGTTCATGCACTGGATGGAGTCCTTGCTTCAAATATTCTCCCCATCACATATTATTTGTGGGACTTCAAACAAACCACTTAAGCTTGTAAGTATTAGTTGCTTTCTGTGTTATACGTGCTAAAGAAAAATAAACAATTATGTTTATTACATATATTACTATACTTCTTTATTTATGGGAGGGAGAGAGAGAGTGAGAAAGTGAGAATGGGTGTACCAGGATCATGTTTTTCATTTTAAATAAGCTCAAGTTATGTGCACCCCTTTGTACATCTGGCTTTATGTGGGCACTGGCAAATCTAACCTGAGCCATTATACTCTGCAAGCAAGTACCTGTAACTGCTCGCCATCTTTCCAGCCCTATTGTAACTTGATTGACACCACCATAAGATTTCTCACTGCAGGTGTGATATTACCACCCAAAGTACAAATCCGATTACACTTTATTCTTTATCAGTTTACTTTTCCTTTCTTCCCTCCATGCGTGGTACAGGCATATATATGTACAGATGCATGCACCTCATGAACATGTATTCAAAGGCCAGAGGAAGATATGAAATACTTGGATTGAACGCAGGTCCTCATGCTTATTCAGTAAGTGTCTTACCCTCTGAGCCATCTCCCTACCCCAATGATGTTCCAATAATTGTAATATTTTAGTGATTTGGAGACATCATGACTTAAAAAGATGCAATGCCAATGACTAATGGAACTCCACTTATTTCCTATAGTAAAGGTAAATTCCATGTGACCAGTTTCAAATATTAAAGGAGGAAGTCACCTTAAGTAGGGCTGTATTTACTAAGTTTGGAAAAGAAGTGGTGATTTAAGGTTCTTGGGGACAGAGGAAGAGGCCAAACTTGCCTTCTAGGGCTCAAAGTAGAGCTTCTCCACACAGTCTTGCCTGCTTGCTTCTTAAATATGACTTTGCTCCTATATCCATATGCTCCATAAGTCAAAGTGATTTTATTTTACTCTAAAAATATTGTTCTAGCTATTATGAATACTGGTCTGTGTGGAATGGTATTTAACATGACCTTTATCCCCTACAGTCTGGAATTCCACCAGGACAATAAGTTATTCTTCTCATATATATGATGTACATAGGATGTCACTGTTGTAATAGACATCACTGTGTAGAAAGAGGCAAGTGAGAAGGAAGGATTTTAGAAGCATTTTAGAAGGATTTTAGAAGGGAAAGAGGGGGGAAAGAAGAAGAGAGGGAAGAAATTAATGAACTTTATAGCACAATACTTTTTTAATACTAGAAAAAGTCACAAGGCAATGCAACTGCCACAAAAAAATAATATGATTTAATGGTATAATGGAGGAAAATGTGAAGAACAACATGTTGAAACTAAAAGAAGACATCTACATTATGTAAACAATTGATTTTTTACACTATTTCTTTTTCTAGGTGCTCTGGGGATCCACAGTTAGGACTGTACCCATAAGCCCTCCCTTCTGGCATTTACTTCTATTCCACTGGTCAGAAGCCTTTGTGTCTGCCTCTGCCCTAGCCCATCTGGAGAACACATGCCAG
This sequence comes from Jaculus jaculus, assembly GCF_020740685.1. Taxonomy (NCBI): domain Eukaryota; kingdom Metazoa; phylum Chordata; class Mammalia; order Rodentia; family Dipodidae; genus Jaculus; species Jaculus jaculus. The sequence goes on from NC_059102.1 coordinate 137,471,311, forward strand.
AGGATTGGCTTTGTAAAAATGTTTCTTTTGCTCTGGGATCCTGGCTTCTATGGAGGTAGTTTAGGCCTCAAAATCCCTAACCTTTAAATATGCTGAAAAGGGAGTTTACAATTAGCCCCAGAACCATATGGCCAAGCTGAGGGGCAGCATATGGTTGCAGATAGCTCCATGCTGATCTACAGCATCTTTAAGCTCACCTTCCATCACTCTTTACACAAGAGGCAATGGTTGAGTTGAAATTCTGCATATCAAACTGCTTTGTCCATCAGGTGGACACAAGAGACTAAGGTTCAGCATCTACAATAGTATCAGATGCAAAGAAATATCTGCACTTCTCCTTGCCATCAATAGGAAGAAAAACGCTAGAGAATACTTGAAGTATGATCTGTGCACTAAAATGGAGACTTTAGCCAGCCTAACTAGGTCTCACTTACAGATTTAGTTCAAGCCCATGCAAACCATGGTAGGAACAAGTCAACTCCATGCAGTCAGAGAGCCTACTTATACAAAGTTAATGGGATGATGAGATGAGAAGCACAAAGAGGGAAACTTTGGCTAAATTAAGACATCTATCTGCATTTTTATTATCAATACCTGAAAATGTACAAAGTCAAAATGGGCGATCAAAAATACATATGGATAAGAGAGTAGATCCTTTAGTTCTGACCCCCGAAAATCATTCCACCATCAATACTATTGTTACTGTGAAGTCAAAGACTACATTATAACTGAGTCAAACTTAAGAAGGCTGGGCTTGAACACTTGGAGGTAGTATGTCCATTCTCTATCATTAGCTTGTTTGTGTCAAATTGCTGAGGAAAGACATTCTTGGGCCAGGTTCTCATTCTCTTATCTCTCAGTGTAACCTTTATTTGAGACCTAAGTGATCAGTGGATAAGGATGGCAGCAGCCTTGGGCTTTCTTAACTTACCTGTTTAAGTCTGGAACAACTGCCTAACCAGCTGAGATAATGGGTGATTAGACTATTGGTATTCTTAGTGGTTATGATGGACCTCTACCTCATTAGTGGGGCTGGAAAGAAAAAAAAAGCACATTTAAATTTGATAGTATTTATCCATATGGTAGCCTGATAAAAGTTATGTGGGAACAGTATGAGAAATGTTAGCATCTTCTCTTTCCTGTGAGGACAACTGATATACTAGGAGTTTGGAGCAGGTTTGGAAGCCCCTGGTCTTAACTACACCTTTTTCTAGTCCTGGTTTATCTCACTGAGTTAGGAGTGAGATAAAGCAGGTCTGACTTGCTTCTAATATAATATAAACTTTTATTATTGTATCTAAATTTTGTGTATTTTATTTGAATAAAAGTCCCTTAATTTGCTACATGCCATTTGACCACTCGGGAGAATATGAATGGTTATATGTTGTGTATGAAAACTTCCCACTATAGGAGAATATCTATGGGGCACATGTTCTACCATAACAGAAATGGAACCTAGACATAGATAACCTTTACACCAGTGTTACTATCTCAAATATAAAGTCAGTATTAATAACCCTGGAAATGAGATGAAGAAGTAAATTTGGTAGGAATGGGTAGGGATGAGAGAAAGATACTTAATGAAGAGACAAATGGCAGCAGGAAAACAGATTGAAAACGAAACAGTCCAAAGCAGCCATAAAAGACTCAAGCTGGGTCAGAAATAACTTGTATGTTGAAGAACTGGTGTTATGTTGATTTCCCATGTTTGTTCTTCATAAGAAGTCATTTGTCTTCCAACATCAATTAGCTATTCCACTGTTTACAAATCAAGTTCCTAAGAGATGAATATAAGTTCTTTAAGAAAAATTACATATGTGCTGCGAGCTGATAGTGTCAGGATCTCTATTTGGGTAGATTTACAATCTACAAGTAATATTAACTAGACCAGATAGCTTTTTACAGTCCCATAAGTATACATAGGCATCCCCTACCTCCTTGCACACTCATTGGCTACTGAACTTTTAAACTGGTATTGTAACATTACAATAATGTTTTTGCTCCAATTTTATAAACTTTTACAGTGTAATATGTGTTACTTTTCTGAGGCAAACCAAAGGTCTATTTCTCAAGGTTCTTGTTGCATCTTTGGCAGCATTTGATGGAGGATCTTTTTTTTTTTTAAATTTTTATTTATTTATTTGAGAGTGACAGACACAGAGAGAAAGACAGATAGAGGGAGAGAGAGAGAATGGGTGCACCAGGGCTTCCAGCCTCTGCAAACGAACTCCAGACGTGTGTGCTCCCTTGTGCATCTGGCTAATGTGGGACCTGGGGAACCGAGCCTCGAACCAGGGTCCTTAGGCTTCACAGGCAAGTGCTTAACCGCTAAGCCATCTCTCCAGCCCTGATGGAGGATCTTTTATACAATTGTAATAGATTTAAAAAAAAAAAAAACAGATTGCAGTTTTTGATTTTTAATCATAAACCATGTACCAAGTTTCTGGTCAAGATTATGTAGGGTAAGTTAAACTTAATTGTATTCTATTAACCAATATGAGTGTATTTCTTACGCAGGGTTATGTTGAAATACAGTTTGAAAAGCAAAAAAAAAAAAAAAATCACATATGTACACACATCACTTTTCCTTTCTCTATCAGCATATAAGAAACTATCGTTTAAAAAGATACCATATCCTATAGAAGTCATTCAATTTATCAGTACTTATTCTATTTTTCTCAGTAATTCATTCATATCTGTGTGTGTGTGTGTGTGTGTGTGTGTGTGTGTGTGTGTGTGTGTAGTATTAACATTTTTCCGCTAGTAGAATCAAGAGGTTCCTCTTTATTCCCATGTCTAATCTGTGATATTCTGGTAGATCAGTTCAATGATTTTCTCTTTTCTTATCTTTTCATAGTAAGCTTGGAGTCAATAATCCTAATGTATGTATACCATTTGCTTAAAGAGCTCTCGGGTCAATATTATACTCATATTCCCCTTTCAATTATAGGAATGAGTAAAACTGAATAAATCAAGGGCAATAATAATAAATTATTGTGATTCTATATTGGAAACATAAGAAAAACTCCCTAAGTTTGGAAATAATTAAGCCAGAATTACAAGGGTAAGATCCATCTCCCTGTTCATGTTAATTTTGAGTACCCTACCTACAGCTCCCCTTCAATTATACTAACTCTAAAGAGGGGCAACCTGCTTGCTTTCAGGCTCAAAGTTTCTGGCATGTTATACAAGGAAGCTTGTGATAAAACTAAAGTAAAAGGGTCACAAATTCCCAGGAAATTTGAAACATAACAGCAAAGCCACCTTTTAACTGATTGAGCACATATAGAGAAGGGCTCTGTTGCTATAAGATGTCACACTTCACTTCAGCTTCTACATGGACACTTCCCTTTTCTTCCCTCAATTACACTATCAAGTTGAACTAAGAGCTTATAACTTAGAAATGTTTGTTTTTAACAAAAGGAGAATACTGGACATAACGTCAGAGTTTGGAAAATTTCTTCTCTCTAGAGTTTCCAGCATAGATAATTGGATCAACCGCAACTCAGAAATACTGCTAATTCCCAGGTCCATGGAGGAATCTTGTTTAAATTTGCCACTCAGAGTTTTAAGGGACCTTAATATCTCAATTAAAAGTTGACATTAGAACAAGAGGACAAGAAAAGATAAGATGGCCTGAACAATTCTGGGAGGAACAGGATTCTGTTCCTTCTTTAAACAAAACACAACTTTCATGTAGCAGAGATTCTCTGAAGTTATCAGAATATAAACATATAAAAGGACAATAACAAATGCTTCAACAACAAAAGGCATACAATATCTGGATGGATGATTTAAAATTCAATATCTAATTATACAATGGAAATTGAGGCACTTTGTACTTCTCTCTGATTACAGCATTCACAAGGCCTACGTTTATCATGACAAAATCCTAAAGGTAGGCCAGGTTTCAAAACAATTTGCAAGAATTTGTCAAATGCCAATTGGATATTAGAATCCTACTGACATCAATGAGGGAAGATAACCTCCCATAGTGTGCTATGAATATGGATTTTTATATCAACCATTTTTAATTTTTTTTGTTTATTTATTTATTTATTTGAGAGTGACAGAGAGGAGGAGGAGAGAGAGACTGAAAGAGAGAGAAAGAGAGAAAGAATGGGCACTCCAGGGCTTCCAGCCACTGCAAACGAACTCCAGACACATGCGCCCCCTTGTGCATCTGGCTAACGTGGGTCCTGGGGAATCGAGCCTTGAACTGGGGTCCTTAGGCTTCACAGGCAAGCGCTTAACCGCTAAGCCATCTCTCCAGCCCTATATCAACCATTTTTGCTATCTGAAAATGACTTCATCAAGTATATCTTCTCAGAATAGAAGTCATATGGTGGCACTGAAGGAGAATAATATTACTACAGAATGGAGGAAGATGTTCATATTTATCATGAAAATAATTCTTCCTCAGTATCATTAAGTCAGAGCATTTAATCTTATAATATGAATATGGTCAAATATAGAAATAACAAAGGAGGAAGAATTCATATAACTAATTCTATTCTATTCAAGAAAAATAAAATAGAATTGAAGAATGCTAGAGTGGCAAGGGAAAAGGAAAATGTTTTACAGCCAGAAAGATTTCATTTAAAATCTCTATCTTTAGCATTGGCTGAATTTGTTTCCTTAGGCTACCATTTTATACCCATCCGAGATAATATATATATATGAGGCTGTTTAAAAGATAACGTGAAATTTTATACACAAAACATCTAATCCAGAGACTGTTGCACAGTAGGCATGCTAGAAATGTAAAGGCCCAGCAGTTCTACTTTTCTGCCCATCAAGTTATAATTTAGTCTCTTGAAATCACAATTTTCTTCTGTGGATAGGTACTTGTGGTTCATCGAAGCAAATAGTGATATTCTGTAAATGAGGTCATATGATACAGGCTACCGCACCTTGTATCACACTCTCTTCCTTTGGATGCATTCTTTGCAAGAGAAATGAGGTTAGAAGACAGACACTACCTCCAATGTCTAGAGACTTGTAAGTTTTCCTAATGCACTTATCGTATGATATCTAACATATCCTTCAGCTTTCAGGAAGTTGGTTTTCCTTCTGTAAATAACTCATTTTGAGAAATATACTGATCTGGCTCTCTAGATTTTTTAAAGCTTTTATCAATCTTTATCTACCCATCAAATTACCTAAATACCTTACATGAAATTCCCAACACTTCCCGAATATGCATACCATTTTGGAATTGAGAAACTGCTTTTCTCATTAATTGACAAAGTAAGCCTGGCTAACCATCTTCAATTATGGTATGAAATATGATATGAGAATGATTCCCCTAAAATAGACACCCATACACATAAAGTTTCCTATTGCCACTCTTAGCCTCCTCTAACAGTTACTTTAGAGAGAGAGAGAGAGATGACCTTCACTTTTTTCATCACACTTTGTTAAAGTTCCCTTCTCCTACCCTAGACAGTGAAAATGAACAGAAGAAAAAGGATGAAAACAAACTTTGCCTAATAATAGCTAAACTTCTGATTTGAACGCAAAAATAAGGCAAAGAGGCAAAGGCATATTACTACTCAGGTTTTCTCCAAATACAGATGTGATCATATATTATGGCCATGATGGTAAGAAAGAAATTCTTGGATCTATGAGAGGGTTCAATGGGTAAGAACAGCTGCTGTATAAGCATGAGAATCTGTATTTAATCCCCAAAACCCATAGAAAAACCTAGGTGTAGCTATGCTAGCCCACTATCCCAGTGCCCAAGTTTGCAGAGACAGAAAGATCATTGGCACTCATTGGATAGTCAGTCTGACCAAAAATGTCAATGGGTTAGATTTTATTTTATTTGTTTCTATTGATGTGGATTGAACTCAGAGCCTTCCACATGCTGTGTATAGATTATTAACTCTACATATTGTCTTCTTCCAAGGTCATATATTCCAAGGTCATATATTCCAAGGTCATATATTCCAAGGTCTTCATGAGAAACCCATGAAGAATTACCTGAAACCTTATTAGTTCTAGAGTAATATTATCCATGCCCCACTTTCTACCTTTTTTTCTCTTTTTTTTTAAAAATTAGTTTTCTATTCAGCAAATACAGACAGTTTGGTACCATTATTAGGCTTATCTGTGACCTACCCCCTCCCCATTGGCTCCTCCTTGTTGAGGTATATGGGTCATGCCTTGTGGAGTTAGCCCACAATTATTGGTACGATAAATGTCTCTGCATATCATGACCCAACATGTGGCTCTGACATTCTTTCCATCCCCTCTTCCAAAAAATTTCCCTGAGCCATGTTGGGTTCATTTTTGGTCTGCTTCAGTGATGAGGTGTTGGGGGCCTCTGAGGCTCTATCTCTCTGATTTGGTAGGCATTGATTTTTCTCTGTATTGGTCTCCTTCCCCCTTGTGCTGGCATCTAGTTCATCAGGAAATCAGCACCCTTGCTTGTTTTGCTAACTTTCCTTAGTTTCAGCAGGGGTCCTTTTGAGATATGATGGGGTGGCTCTCTCCTTAGGATCTGCATCTATCTGAAAAAATGAAGCAGATTCTCCAAAGGAGAGTAAGTTAGTTCAAAGACAAATGAAATAACCCTTACTTTTTTTTAAATAGAGAGTTTAATAGGTGTAGGCTCTCTTGTAGCCCATGATCGATGGTAGCTTGATATTGGAGAGAGGGTTTATGTTTGGATATGATTCGGACTTGTTTCCCAGCTCCAGCTATAGGTCCCTTACCAATGAGGGGATCAGTTAGCCAAATCAAGAGCAGTCGGTTCCCCACCATGGCTGTGTGCCACTATTGTACTTATGTGGGCATCACAACTGGTTATTTGTTGCTAAGTAGGTTAGACCATGAGTTGCTTGGAGAGATATTGGTTATTTTCCCCAGTCGCCCATGTAGCACCTTCCAGTACTAGATACGTGTACTGTCTGGGGACTGATTCTTTCCTGTCTTCCAGCCATGCTGTTCCATTTTTCATATAAGCTGCAAATGGTGTCTTCAGCAATAGGGTCTTACCACTAACCTTTGGTGGGTCATCAAGTACTCTGACAGAAATCTGTCATTCTTTTAGGAAAACTTGTAGGTCTCTCTGATCAAAAGCTCATTGTGGGAGATTTAGGTCAGTCTTAATCTCCTACATCTTCCTTCCCTCCCTCTCCCCCTCTCTCCTCTGTCTCTCTCCTCTCTAACTCTGGTATATTAGTTATCTTTTTCCTCAATTTCTTAGTGGACACTGACCTGTAACCCCCACTTCCAGCTTGGGCCTACAATCCACAATGAGCTTTTGATCAGAGAAACCTACAAGGTTTCCCAAAACAATGACACACTTCTGTCAGAGTACTTGATGACCCACCAAAGGCCAGTGGTAAGACCCTATTGCTGAAGACTCCATACGCAGCTGGCACGTAAAATGGAATGACATGGCTGGAAGCCAGGAGAGAGTCAGTCCCCAGACAGTCAGCGTGTCTAGTGCCAGAAGGCGCTACATAGGCGACTGGGGGAAGTGACCAAGATCTGTCCAAGCAACACATTGTTTAACCTAAGTAGCAACAATTAACTGGATGTGATACCCACACAAGTGCAATAGTGGTACACAGCCATGGTGAGGAATCAATTGCTCTTGATTTGGCTAACTGATCCACTCAGTGGTACTAGACCCTTAGCTGGAGGTGGGAAACAAGTCAGAACCATACCCAAACACAAGCCCACTCTACAATATCAAGCTACCATCAATCACGGGGTATAAGAGGGCCTACACCTATCAAACTGTCTATCAAAAAAGTAAGTGTTATCTCAATTTTCTGGGTGCTAACTTACTCTCCGTTGGAGAATCTGCTTCTCTTTTCCAGATAGATGCAGATCCTAAGAAGAGAGCTGCCCCAACATACCTCAGAAGGGGCCCAACTGAAACTAAGGACAACTGGCGAAATAAGCAAGGGTGATGTTTTCCTGTGAACTGGATACCAGCACAAAGGGGAAGGAGATCAATGCAGAGAAAAATCAACTCCTACCAAATCAGAGAGCCAGAGCCTCAGAGGCCCCCAACACCTCAGCACTGAAGCAGACCAAAAATGAACCCAACATGGCTCAGGGAAATCTTGCGGAAGAGGGGGCGGAAAGAATGTCAGAGTTACATGTTGGGTCATGATTTTCAGAGACATTTATCATACTAATAACTGGGGGCTAACTCCACAATGCACGACCCATTTTCAATAATAAGGAGGGTCTAATGGGAGGGGGCAGATCACAGATGAGCCTAAATAATGGTACCAAACTGCCTGTATTTACTGAAAAGAAAACTAATAAATTAAATTAAAAAAAAAAAGAAATAAATGTTAAGAAAAAAAAAAATTAAAGTATTTAAAAATGTGAAAAAAAAAAAAAAAAAAGCTCATTGTGGATGGTAGCCCCATGCTGGTAATGGGAATGACAGGTCAGTGCCCAATAAGAAAATGAGGAAGAATATAACTAATGTACAAGAGTTAGAGAGGAGAGAGAGAGAGAGAAAGAGGGAGAGGGAGAAGGAGGGAGGGAATATGTAGAAGGTTTAGGTTAGATTGATTCTACCCTCTCCAGTGTCTTGTGGTTCAGGTGTTTCCTATAAGAGCCTGATGAGGGTTCAACCATTTGCTCTGCCTTTTAGGAAGTAGAATTTTATGGCACCATTGCTGTTAGGGTCTAAATTAGTGTTTCCCACCTCTTCTATGCCCTACCCTCCCTCACCATCCATCCTAGTGTCTAGTCCATGAGATGCTTGCTGGGTATGTAAGGTATCTTGGGTAGATTCAGGTTAGGTGCTATAGATGAGTGAGACTATGTGGCGAATTTTTTTACAGACAAGCATACAATTAGCAAACCAATAGATTACCCACAGAATGGGAGAAAATATCTGTGGATTATTCAACTGATAGAGGCCTAATCTCTAGAATCTACAAAGAACTCAAAAATCTAAACAGTAAGAAGTCAAACACCCTTTCACAAAATGGGGCAAAGAGCTGAACAGGCAGTTTACAGAGGAAGAAACACAAATGGCAAACACACACTTAAGAAAATGTCCATCATCCCTAATCATCAGAGAAATGCAAATTAAAACAACTATGACATTCCACCTTACCCCAATAAGGATAGGAAACATCAAAAAATCAAATGAAAGTAAATGCTGGTGAGGATGTGGAGGAGTAGGAACACTCACCCACTGTTGGTGGGAATGTAGGATGGTACAACTACTTTGGAAAGCAATATGGAGACTCCTGAAAAAGCTGACTATGGAGTTACCAACAGACCAGTTATTCCCTTACTGGGCATCTGCCCTAAAACCTTCAAACCACAGGCTAGAGAGATTTGCTCAACCATGTTTGTAGTGGCTCAATTCGTAATAGCTAAGAGCTGGAATCAATCCAGATATCCATCACTAGAAGAATAGATAACGAAGATGTGGTATATCTACACAATGGAATTATACACAGCAGTAAGAAAATATGACACAAAGAAATTTGAGGAAAAATAGGTGAACCTGGAACAGATCATCCTAATTTTCCTTTTAACCAGATGTCTGAAAGTTCTTTGATGACAGTCTTCTATTGTTGTGTCTTCCTCACAGAAGAATGAGCATTTATTCCATTTGTTCTTTTGAGCTAGATACACTTGAGGCATATGATTAAAACACAATTAAGAAAGAGAAATAGTCTTTCTACTTCAATTCACCCAAAACTGAGTGTGTAGAGCCCTCTGATGTGCAGCTGCCCCTGCAAGAAGAGGATAGTGCACCACACTGGTTGTATATGTTCACTTCATTTGTTATTTTCCCAAGCATCTAATGTATTTAAATGAAACAAATTAATGCCCTAAGGTACACACTGTATGTAATCTTGGAAAAATCAAATCAATTACTTTGCAAAAGTCTTCAAAGAATTATTGAGGAAGATAACTCTGCAAAAGAAGAAGTACCACAGATTATAACTGACTTCCTATCTTCATCTTAGACAGGAACAGCATGTGTCCAGGTGTGACAAAGCCTTAAGAATCCTTAGTTGAACTGTCAAATAAAATATAGTTTGAAGTACAAAGCACACACACACACACACACACAGAGAGAGAGAAAGAGAGAGAGAGAGAGAGAGAGAGAGAGAGAGAGACAGAATAGTCAGTACCTGGGGTAAAACAACTAAATAAAGCAACAGGTAATGAACATTCAGAGATAATTGCCAGTAATTCCAAGACACACAAGTGATGATTAATAGCTATAGATTCCATAGAGGTGATTAATATAAAGGTTAGCAGTATAGAGATAATACATAAATGAATAATAACACGAGTCTCTTTAGGTCTTAAAGAAAGAAAGGAGGAGTAAGGCTTAGGAATTTTTTCTCTCCCCACAACTGATGCTAATGGGGCAGTATGTCATCCAGCAAAACAGAATGAAGTTGAAGATAAAAACTTGAAAATTGAGGCTGGAAAGATGCATTCGCTATTAAGGAACTTGACTGTGAAGGCTAAGGACCCAGGTTCAATTCCCCAGTACCCACATTAGAAAGATGCACAAGGTGGCACATGCATCTAGAATTCATGTGCAGTGGCCAGAGGCCCTGGCATTACTTGCAAACTGAGAAATTATTCATACGGAGTTTTTAATAACTTTCTGGACCACTGTTTTCTAAAATCTCATCTGAAATGGAAGAAATTGATACCTCAATTTTTTTACCAGTTGTATAAAAAGATTATCATTGATTTCATTTCCTTAAGTGTTGTTTTTAGACAATGAAAACACTAGCTGAGATGATTAAGCCAACATTTTTTAAATAATAATTACTTAGAAAAGCTAAATTATTGGCCAATTGCTGAAGTAAAGGACCTCTGTAGTTGAAAGTGAAAGTATTTATTCGTAAACTAAATCTGTGTTGAAATATTGTTTATTAATGGTGGTTGTATTAACTCAAAAGTTTGGATAAAGCTCTATCTCCATTATGGGATACATTTTAAAGCTTGTTTCTCTGAGGAAATTCAGGCTAAAAATATATTTTCTATAAGAAAGGTAAGGATATTGTTAAGTAATGAATCTTTTATTTTATATGTTGCATATAGAATACTTTTGTATTTTTAATTTATTAATTACTTTTATAAAAAAGGTTGCAAGCTGGGCTGGAGAGATGGCTTAGCGGTTAAGCGCTTGCCTGTGAAGCCTAAGGACCCCGGTTCGAGGCTCGGTTCCCCAGGTCCCACGTTAGCCAGATGCACAAGGGGGCGCACGCGTCTGGAGTTAGTTTGCAGTGGCTGGAAGCCCTGGCGCGCCCATCCTCTCTCTCTCCCTCTATCTGTCTTTCTCTCTGTGTCTGTCGCTCTCAAATAAATAAATAAATAAATAAATAAATAAATAAATAAATAAATTAATTAATTAAAAAAAAAGGTTGCAAGCATATATCATCTCTCCCTTGACTGAGGTTCTTCTGAGGGGTTCTTGGCATTCTGCTGAAGGACTTCAGTAAGGTCATCATTATCCATTGTGGGAACCAAGTGGCCTGCCAGTATCTGCAGGAATCAGGGGCAATGATGTCTAAGGCTATTCCCACCTACCCTGAGACTCTTGTACAGTCTTTCTGACTCCTCTTCTGTAATGCTCTCTGAGCAGATCTTGTGTCCAGTCCATGAACAATTGGTTACCTACATCGTCTGTGAGCCACTATTATACAAGTGTATGCTTCTCACTCTGCTGGTTGATTTTGTAACTAGCAGGGTCTCCTGCTAATCAGTCAACTGGAAACTATTGTTCTGAAGCTAGTCTGAAAGCACTTTCTTCTACCATGTATGATAGCTGGTATGAACTGCATTACCTCTCAGCTCTACCATGATCACTTGATGTCCTGTGGCTACAGGTAGTGGTGTCTTCAACCAATAGGGTCTTCTATTTTAGCTCTTGCAAATCAGCAGGTCATTTGACAAAAGCCTGCATTATTTTGGGTACATTATGTCTCCCATTCCAACAGTTCACTAGAGGGGGAAGATCAAATTCCAGTCCTGGAAATTACCATGTTTTTAGAGCAATGCATTCTCTGGCTTTTATGGAGCACTTCTGCTCGGGTTCCCCTTGCCCTTGTTGAAGGTAGTGATTGTAGCATGGTATCCCTGAAGAAGGTTTCTGTGGGGTTGGTTCACCTTCCATTAGTTCTGTGTATTCCTCTACACCCCACCTTCCTCTGTACCTTAGGCTTTTTTATACCTTCCTTCCTTCTTTCTTTCCTTCCTTCCTTCCTTCCTTCCTTCCTTCCTTCCTTCCTTCCTTCCTTCCTTCCTTCCTTCCTTCCTTCCTTCCTTTTTTTCTTTTTCTTTCTTTTTTTCTCTTTCCTTCTTTCTTTCTTTCTTTCTTTCTTTCTTTCTTTCTTTCTTTCTTTCTTTTCTTCTTTCTTTCTTTCTTTTTGTTGATCATTGGTTTGTTTTACAGTAGCCCTTCTTCTCTTCCTTCACTATTTTCCACTTTTCCTTTGTTCATTCTAATGCTATGTCTATATTGTAGGTAGTTATGGTTTACAATTAACTGATGCTGGGACAGGTTAGGAATTGCATACGTAAGAAGTCATGTGGCATGGGTCTTTCAGAGCCTGTGTGACCTCACTTAGCATGATTTTCCCACCCAAATCCATTCATTTTCCTGCAAATTTAATTTTTTTATTTTCCCTTTACACCGAGGGGAATTACAATGTGTGTATGTACCACATCGTCATTAACCATTTATTTGTTGATGGGCATCTAGGCTCCTTCTACTTCCTGACTATTGTGAATAGAGCAGCAATAAAATTATTAAACAAGTGTCTCTGTGGTATATAGTAGACATTTTAGGGTGTATGACCAAAAGATGTATAACTGGATCTAGTGGCAATCATTACTTTTAACATAGTATCAAAATAGAAACAAAAATGCATGTGTTGATTGAATTATCAAAACTGTAAATAATTTGGAAAATAGATCTTAGCACAAATTTATTATTCACAAAGCAGTTCAGAAATAAGACTACACCCCCACCTGACACACACAGTGGTCATGGGTTTAGCCTTTACCATTTTTTGTATATTAAAATGGCTCAGGGAAATTTGTGGAAGAGGGGGTGGAAATATTGTTAACACCACAAGTTGGGTCATTATGCACAATGACACTGCCTCTTACTCATAACTGATGGCTAACCCCATAATGCATGAGCCATATTCCCCAATGAGGAAGGTTCCTTTAGAGGGGAGAGGACAGGGCAAGGGCTAACGATGGTACCAACATGACTGTATACACACTTTGTATATAACTAATAAAAAATTAATTAATTAATTTTTTAAATGGGCAAAGAAAATTTCCTCTTACCCTCATGTGGACAGACTTAACTAAACTACCATCAAAATTACACTCTGAGTTATAAACTCCTTTTCAGTTCATTGTTTTTTGTTTTTCAAATTCTGTCTACTAGGGAGAATCGCATTGCCTTTCACTAAGTAGAAACCTATTTCACATTCAGATGATATTCATGATTGTAGTATTGGGTCACAAGTTTTCCTTTCTAGCAACCATTGTCATTGTGTACTGGGGCAGTTATAGTCCTCTCTGATAACTAGGGGCTTGAGCTTGCGGCTCATTCACCCAGGGAAATGCATGCATATGTTCATGAGAACATGTACCTGGCAGGTTTCACTGGTTTATGTTACCTGGTATTGCTCTAGCACCCACTCCTCTGTACATGAAAAGGGTTTGGATATGAGTTTGTACATGTAAAATTCCTAGAGCCCTCCTCAAAATAGGTAAAACTGAGACATTTACTTACCTACTTCATCATCGTCATCACTCATCATATTTCAAAGCCAGTGCAAATGAGTTTAGTCTATATTATGGGTTAAAGAGTTGCTTAAAAATCCTTCCAATATGTAAAAGTATTTATTTTAATTCTAAATGACATACCACTAATTTAAAATTGTTTTAATATTCATCAAATAATGCAGTCTTCAGAAGAGTGCTCTGAGAGGGAGAAAAAGGACAAGTAGTAATACTCAAATTTTAATGATTAAAAAGTACAAACCTTAAGGCTGAAACAGATTAAAGGATTTACCTTAAAATGTTCTGAGAGGTTGTGTCAATGCTGAGATAGAAAGAACTAGCTTATAAATACACTTACTTTTCTCTTTCAGAAGGACAGCTTACATATAAGTTGATTCCACACTCTTGAGATTTAAGTATTTCTCAGAAAGTTATCTGTTAAAAATAAATATAAAATTCATTAGGTTTCTAGTTCCTACCATTCTCTGAACAAAAGATGAATCATTCTTCCCATCACTCCCAATGAAAATTTGAGTACTTTTCGAAGTCACTGCATTCAGTTGGCTCTTAATAGTTCAAAGAGAGAATGAAGTTAGGGTTTGGGTATTTGTTCCTCAGGAATTTTATTGTAAGTACTAGAGATATGGCTTAGCAGTTAAGGCACTTTCCAGCAAAGCCAAAGAACCTAGGTTTGATTCCCTAGTCCCCACTTGGTATTATAGAGTATAAGAAATGCAAGCAAGAGAGGGCCATTGAATTTACAACATGGTTTTGGTTTTTTGGAAATGGCCATAGGCAAAGCAAAGGAGACTTAATATGTGCATGGAGGCCCAATGGAGCTGAAGATAAATTGTGGGTTGCAGTTGGAGACACAATGGAGATGCCAGAACTGCGGGGTGACTGCTAAGGAGAACTGCCAGCATTGGATGAAGTTTTCTGGGATTGTGAGTAGCCTAAGTGGAGGGGCTGAATTGGAACTCTAGAAACTTGTCACTGGTTATAATTATTAGACTTGGAGACTTGTCACCAAATAAAGTTCTTGGAATTGGAGCTATGGAGTTTGATATTTTCCCTGTTTAAATATTGAATTGCTTGAATATTTCTTTGCTATGCCCAATGCCATCTTTTGCAGTGTGAATGTTATTCTATGCCATTATGGATTTTTTATTGTTTTTTTGGTATTATGGCTCAGTTAAAAGACCTATGAACTCCAGATGCATGTACCACCTTGTACATCTGGCTTATATGGATCCTGGGGAATCAAACCAAGGTCCTTTGGCTTTGCAGGGAAACACTTTAACCACTGAGCAATCTCTCCAGCCCTGGATTGTTCTTTTCATCTTTAATTCACTAATTCCTGCTCAAGTCTTTATTATTTCTTTTTAAATTTTTTTTAAATTTTCTTATTAACAACTTCAATGATTATAAAAAATACCCCATGGTGATATCTTCCCTCCTCCCAGTTACCCCTTTGAAACTCCACTCTCCAACATACCCCTCCCCATCTCAATCAGGGGTAGTCATGAGCCCTAGGAATGTCACGTCTGCTGTTGTCTGGCCAAATGTATATACTATGCTTATCAAACTGCCCAGTAAGCACTTCTGTTAATGTTCACACCCTTATATTAACGCTACTCTCACTTTTGGTTGAGAATATTCTCTTTTCAGATGACAGTGACCTTGGACGACTCAGAAGGTATCATGGTGATGGAAAGAAATGACCACAGTGCTCAGTACTGCAATAACCTTCCAAGCTCAGGGTCTAATGCGGAAGAGGTGGCAGAAAGAATGTAAGAGAAGGAAAGGCAGGACTCCATACAACATGCTCCCTCTAGACACAAAACGGGCTGGATATCCATGGCCTCACAGTGCTTGATACTACCCACATAAGACCATCATAAGAGGAGAAAAACCTCAAGACATCAAAAGTAAAAGAGAGACTTAATATATACTATATTTGAGTTTACCTTCTTATTTTTATAAAACCTTGAGTTGCATCATTATTTTGTGTGTGTATCTCTTATTTCTCCTTGCATGTGTGTGTGTGTGTGTGTGTGTGTGTGTGTGTGTGTGAGTTATTTCTCTGCGTGTGTGTGTGTGTGTGTCTTATTTTCCTTGCGTGTGTGTGTGTGTGTGTGTGTGTGTGTGTGTGTGTGTCTTATTTCTCCTTGCCCTGGCTCCCAGTATGCTGGCAGACTCCTCAGAAGGGTATTAGTGTTCTTCACTACAGGGCATGAAGTCCACAGACAGCCCCTATGGGGTAGTTGGTGAACCATGTCTTGGGTTATTTCTACCCATTCTGTGGCTCTTACCCTCTTCTTCCCCACTACTTAATTTGTCTTTGTTTAAGATGTCCCATGCTGCAGTGTTACTGGATGAATTGTGTACAGCTTTTGACTTTATCCCAGGTTGCTATTCTACCTCAGAAATTCTTAGATTTCTTCTATCCAAACACATCCCAGCTTTCTTTGATATATTTAGTCCTGCTCATTTTTTTTTCCCTCTACATATTATTGTCTCAACCTTCAATTCCATCTCCGAGATTTAGTCTTCTGCTTGGTGTTGTCTGTGATGAAGTTTTTCTTAGCTTTTCATGATTTTCATGGAAATGAAATAATTAACTTACTTGCCCATTTTTCTTCTATGGTTTATTTACTTTTTTTTGATCCTCTAAGTTATGGACTGATTTGTTCACTTTGGTAATGTTTTTGTCTAAGTTTCAATAGATTTGCTTACTTTGTTTATCTGCCTATTCAGTCCTCAATATGTTCACTGTTTCTTGTTAAATGCAGGTCTTTGAATATGCCCTGTAGCATTTAAGCTGTCCCAGTGCTTTTGGTTTACATTAATGTGGAATTGTATGGTTTTAAAGTATTGTATTGAGTTGCCTCATATCAGTAACTTTTTCTTTATTATGTTATACACATCTGTTGGGATTACAGGCTTTCCAGTTTTATATTTTCTCCTTTACCCATGTGAGTCCTCCTGGAGTTTCATCCACTAGGAATTATGCTTCCTCTTACCACTTAGTGGGGAATCAGCTATAGATCCCCCTCATAATTCACCAGTTGCCCTAGTGTTGACTAACATTGGGAAAATGTGTGTTCTTCACTTGTGTTCTGGATTAAGTGCAGAGATTGTGGCAAAGGTAAAACAGTTAATAACAAAATATTTATATAAACAAAAATAAATAAATAAATAATCAAGCAATAACATGGCTTAGAAGATAGTATGTCCTTAGATACATTTCTTCCACATTGGTATGATATGGCTTCTCCCTCTTTTTTTAAATTTATTTTTGTTAGATAGGGGTATATTTAGTATGTCAACAACACATGTTGGTTCCATCCTTTCCCTCCTCTCTGTCCCTTTACTGAAGAGGTCTTACTCATTGGGGATGCAGGTCAACCCCATGGGGATTGTGGGTCATGCATTATGGGGGCAATAGTCAGTTATGGGGGAGAAGCAATGTCTCTGTGCAAAATGTCCAAACTTGTGGCTCTAACAATCTTTCCAATCCCTCTTTGGCAAAATTCCCTGAAGCCATGTTGGGCATGTTTTAAGTCTGATTCAGTGTTGGGCTCTTAGAAACCTCTGGATCTCTGTTTTGGTAGGTGTTGAATGTTCTCAGTGTCGCTCTCTTTAACTCTTGGGCTGGTATCCTGCTCACCAAGAAAGCAGCATTCTTGCTCATTTCCCCAATTTCTCTGTGGTTTCAGCTGGGCCTGGGTAAAATATGCTGGGTCGTTTATCTCCTCAGATCCTGTTCCCATCTGAAAAAGAGAAGCAGAATCTCCAATGAAGAGTGAAGTCAACACTAGTGAAATGGGATAGCCATTATTAATTAAGGTAGAATTTAAAGGGTGTAGGCCCTTTTATATGTCAAGATTAGTGGTAGCTTGACATTGGGAAACAAAATCATTATCTTGATAGGATCCTGACTTGTTTCCCAGTTCTAGATATAGTTTACTTTCCACTTATCAGATCTGTTAGCCAATTCAATAGCAGTTGGTTACCCACTATGGTGTGCCACTATTGCACTTGTGTGAGCATCTTGTCAGGTTGTTTGATGCTAAGTCACTTGGACTTTGAGTTGCTTGGGCAGCTGTTGGCCGCTTTCCTCTGGTTGATCATGTAGCGCCTTCCAGCACTAGATGGGATAACTGTCTGGAGAATGGCTCTCTTTCAGAGTCCTACCAGGTCTCTCCATGGTCTATGCTAAAAGTGTATGGTGTCTTCAGCAGTAGGGTCTTACCGTTAGCCTCTGGTAGGTAGTCAAGTGCTTCTGATTCTGGAAGAAGTCTGTCATGGTTGTTTTGAGAAATCCAATAGGTCTTTCTGATCAAAAGCATATTATGGATGTGAACCACGTCTTGGTACAGGGGATTATAGGCCAGCACCAAGGGAAAAGAAAAAAGACAGAGATGAAAGAGAAACAGGAAAAATTTAAAGTTAGGCTTTGTCTCACCCTCTCTAGGGCTCTTCAATTCAGGTGCTTCCCCTAAGGTCCTCTTGAGCATTCTACCTTTTAGTTGACTTCCAGGATGTCGGATTCTATGGTACCAGTTCAATATAGAATCAGTTTTGTGCCCGCCCCCTCCCCACCATACATACACCTTTCCTGTTTCCCCAGGCCTTATTATCTCTAATGTCCAAGCCTTGAGATGTCATTCAGGTATGTCATCAACTCAGGTTGATTGAGGTTAGAAACCAGAGATAAGTGAGACCATATGACTATTATCTTTCTGTAATTGTATGAGTTCACTTACCATGATCTGCTCCAAGTTTGACCATTTTTCTAAAAATTTCATTATGTCATTTTTTTCTTACTGCTGAGTAGAATTCCATCGTGTAGATATACCACACCTTTGTTAACCATTCATCCACTGATAGATACCTGGGTTTATTCCAATTCTTAGCTATTATGAATTGAATGGCTATAAACATGATTGAGCAAAAATCTCTGAACTAAGATGTGGAGCTATTGGGTTAAATGCCCAGTAAGATAATAACAGGGTCTGTTGGTAACTTTATATTCATCCTTTTCAGGTGTCTCTATATTGATTTCCATAGGGGTTATACCAGCTTAGATTCCCACCAAGAATGAATGAATGTTCCTATTTCTCCACATCTTCACCAACATTTGTTTTCATTTGATTTTTTAATGTTTGCTATCCTTACTGGGGTAAGGTGGAATCTCATAGTTGTTTAAATTTGCATTTTTCTAATGGTAAGGGATGTTGAACTTTCCTTACATGTGTGTTAGCCATTGGTAATTCTTCCTCTAGGACCTCCCTATTTAGTTCTGTGTCCCACTTTTGGAGTGGGTTATTTGTTCTTTTGTCATTTAGTTGTTTGAGTTCTGTTAAATTCTACATATCAGGCTCTGTCAGTGGTATAGCTGACAAAGTATGTTTGTCTATGCAAAAGCTTTTTAGCTTCGTGAGATGACATTGGTTGAGTGATTGTTTAATTTCCTGGGCTAGTAGGGTTTTATTCAGGATGTCTTTTCCCAGTCTTGTATCATCAAGCATGCCCCCTACTTTTTCTTCTAATTGTTGAAGGTCTTCAGGTCTTATATTGAAGTCTTTAATACATTTGGACTTGATTTTTGTGTATGACAAAATGAGTGGGTCTAATTTCATTTTTCTACTTATGGTCATCCAAGCTGTCTAACACCACTTGTTGAAGATGCTGTCTTTTCTCCAGTCTACATTATTGAACAAGGATAAATGTGTAATTTTCCCATTATTAACTTCTTTAAAGTAAGTTAATCTCGTTTTTAATAAATGAAAGTGAAAAGCATATGATCACGTACACATACCCTGTTGGTCATGTCCTTTAAGTCTCAAAACAGGAAGAGGCCTGTATAGCTCTGAGGTGATACCAATTCCCATCTTCCTTTTTTCCCTCCCAAAGCTGAAAGTTGTCAAGGAAAATGAAGTATGGGCAAAAGCCGGGTCAGCCCATCAATAAAATAGCTTTGTCTAGTACTATTTCTATAAATACAATGAGTTTTTTTTTTTTACTTCATTACAACCAATTTTAAGAGAATAACTTTAGATACATTTTTAAATATGATTTTAAATATGTTCTCATTTACCATATTTGTATTAAGCAAATAATGTTGTAAATTGAGTAAAGAGTCCTAGGAAGTGATTCTATTTTCATCTTCTTCAGGAACTCTACTTTACCAAATGATTGAAAGGTGAACATTATCTTATTCCTTTGTAAATTAGTTTGAATTCTTACTTTTATAGTATTTAAGTGGGCAGACACAGTATGGTTTGAGCCAAGGTAAACCTGAGCCTGAGAGGGGTGGCCAAGTCAGCTCATGGTAGCAGCGAGGTCCATGGTCCGGAATGCTGGTGTTTCCTGGTTCTTTATGCTAAACTTGGCTTGTCCATCCTTCCATTCTCATAATTCGGTGTCCTTCAGAATTATGTCCACACCGCTTCTGTGTGCACCATTGTCAAAACCATGCTTGCTCATTTTAATTTTGGAAGAATTTTCACTTTTTTTCTCTTTTCTCCTTTACATTTTAAACGTTTTTAGAGCTTAATCTCCCCAGAAGGTTAGGGTTTAGAACTCTCGCTTTCAATAGGCTAGGGCTCTCAGGTGAAGGGGGAATGTTTTTGTAACTTTCACATGATTCAGAAAAATCAATTTGTGCTTTAGAAAATGATAAAAAAAATGTGGGAAAATGTTGGCAATTCAATAATTTAGTTTGTTTTATATAAACATTCTTTATATTCTTACAACATTCTGTTAAGCTAGAAATTACTCAGAAATAACAATAGAAGAAAATTCACTTTTCAAGTTTATTTTTTTTCCTTTAAGAAAATTCACTCTTGCAAGATTCCATGCTAACAAGAAGCAGCAAAGCATATTTTTTCTCCCTTCTATGTACCAGAGTTATCTTTTGTTTTTACATATCAAACTCTACCCCACCCTAATTAGAAATACAGGGATGGAAATATCACAGATTTGTTACATGAAGAATATAGTGATGAAAGAAAGTATCTATGTTTGATTTATGTCAATATCTCATATACTTTATTTCGAGCTGTGAGGTTACATGATGACTATCTACTCAGTGAATAGAATGGTGAAAGAATGAATGCAATTTGTCATCTCCTAAATATCAACCTTGAATTCCTTTAACAGTTATTCTCCCACATCCTCTTGTGGCTCACCTTTATCCTGAAGTTCATCCAATGTCCATATGATCACAGACTATGGAAATCCAGTCTATCTTACATGGACAAAATCATGACACAGAAACCTCGAGGTATTCAGGTCTGAGAATGAGCAATTCTTCTACTTTGGTACTTTTCATGATAAAACATGTCAAGTAGTACAACATTCTTTGTCCTCAACTTCTGGGAGTATATAACAATAATGACAATTATCAGTAAATGTTTACATAGTGCTTATTATATGCAAGCACTTTCTAAATTCCTTTATGTGCATGAGTGCATTATTTTACAGTTACACATATATTATCATCCCACAGAGACGTGTCACTTACCTAAGGTTAAATGAAACTAAGTATCAAAGCCAAGTGCCCAGCCAGTGAGGAAGGTACTTTGAGTAACACATTCAGAACTATCTGTGATTTTGATAGACACAAAAGAATCCATATAAGCTAAAATCCTATATACTTTAGCAGGTAAAAACCAATACAATTCACTAGCAACAAACAATGGGAAAAAGCAGCATTAACTCATAGACAGGGTTCAAAACAAAAGCCCATGTATGCATTTTTAACATACATACAAGAAAACTAGAAGTGCTGGGGAAAGGTGAATTCATAAAAAGAGAAGAAGGTAGCTGGGCGTGGTGGCACACACCTTTAATCCCAGAACTCGGGAGACAGAGGTCGGAGGATCACCATGAGTTCAAGGCTATCCTGAGACTACATAGTGAATTCCAGGAGAGCCTGAGTTAGAGTGAAACCCTACCTCAAAAATCCAAGAGAGAGAGAGAGAGAGAGAGAGAGAGAGAGAGAGAGAGAAGAAGGAAGCACAATAATGGAAAATCTATTTTAAATATAAAATCTAGAAACATGTTATGACAGTATAAAGGTGATTCTAGACTCAGAAGTATGAATGTTCATATTATTGATAATATTTTTTCTATCAAGATAATGTATATGACAAAATCCTTTTAGTCAGTAGACTTTAAGAAAAGCACTCCATAATGTGGGAATGTTAAATCCAATCTGTTTGGATGTTAAAAGGAAAAGGTCAAAGTCACCAGAAAGATGAGGAGCTTTGCTTAGCAGTTGCCTCCAGATTTGCACTGTAATATTAGCATCCACTCTTACTGGGGCTCTCCCACCTTCTTTTATTATAGATTTGAGACTTAGAACCTCACAATGTGCCATATCCTTAGAGTAAGTCTTGCTCACTGTCTACATACATCCTTTCTCTTTAGGACCCTGGCTGATACAGTTCACATTGTTGTCCATGGACACGTAATCTGGCATGGATAAGAGACCACACTGTATCATGGAGTTTGATGGAGGCCAGATCTTGGGGAATCTTAATCATTAGATAGAGGGGCTTGTATTTTGGTCCATATAAAATGGAAAGTAATTGGGAGCTTCTGAAGACAGCAGTGTAACAGACATCTTTAGATAATTTGTGATTACAATAAAGAAGGTAGGATGCATTTGAAGGGAGCAAGATAGGAGGCAGACTCAGGTAACTGAGCACTGATACTGCTCAAGTCAGAGTTGCAGAGCTCAGAGCAGGTGAGCACTAACTGGATGGACTAGAAGTGTTGGGGAAAGGTGAATTCATAAAAAGAGAAGAAGGTAGCTGGGCGTAGTGGCACACACCTTTAATCCCAGCAGTCGGGAGACAGAGGTAGGAGGATCACCATGAGTTCAAGGCGAAAAGAGGTGACTGACATTTCAAGATTCCAAAGGACAGTTTACACTGAGTCATTCCAAAAGTTTCAGCTCACACATTCTTAGAGAATGTTCAGAGCAAAAATCCTTTTGAAATGAGCATTCCCTTTTCATGTGCTTAGAAAGTGCTCTAACCAGGACATTCTCTCTTCTTCTGCCTGTCTTCAAAAATAAGAACATTAGTCCTTATCTTAGATATAGGAAACATATACTGAGTATAGATTCAAGATATTTTGACCCAAGCACTATATCCTACAGGATGTCTCCAAGAATGCAAAGGGAGCAAAATGATGACATCTTCAGAAAGCCACTTTTAGCATTCTCAAGAGAACAAAATACCCTTTAAGACCTTAAGAGTTGGAAAAAGATTTTATTGCTGCATAAGCTTCTATAAAGTTATAGGTTTTGAGAGTCTGATGAAAGCAATGTAATATTTTCCCTGGGGAAAAAAAATGATGTAATGCATACATAACAGTGTCTTCACAAAACCTCAAGGATTCAGAGCATCCACCATCTTGATCCACATACTCTGGTGGGGGGGGAGCAAATGTTAAGGATACTTAATCTATCTCAGTTTTGCCAATATAATATTCAATACTGAACAGATTAATTGATCTGAAGAATGTGGCTTTCAGCAAAAATTTCTTCATACCCAGTTGTCCATTCAGTAATTGCAATATGACATGAAACCAAATAGTCCTTCTCCAAAACGCATACTAAGAAGAGGGTAACAGATTGATGAGAAAGGCTTGTTCTAGGATTGAACATAAAAAAAAAAAAGCCACTTTTGTGATCAAGCCTTAAGTTGCTGAAGATCTTCTGAAGATACCTCAGTTTCTTGAATGTTTGGCTTTCCCATTTATAAAGAATTAATAACACTTCCCTGGGAAAGGCACTACAAATTTAAAGGGAATACAAGGAGCCCAATGTTAGTACTGGTATCAAACACAGCTAAAGAAAGCCATGCCTAAATGTAAGGTTTTCTTTGTTCAGTTACTGTAGAGAGTACCAGGGACACAGAAATCTCTACACTTTTTAATGCTGAATACAGTCCTGTCTATCCTGCCAGAAGCAAGTAGCCACTATGACCTTCCTAGAACTTCCCCAGAATACTGTTACAGGCTTACAGAGAATCTCATCAGAATCACAGGCTCACACAGGGATGTGGGATATCTCATGGGTTTGTACAAAATCAGAATCCAGCAGTTTCAAACTCCTAAATATATGTTAGAATCATATTGAGAGCTTTGCAAGCAAACAGATGCCTAGTTCCCATCTCTGAGGATGAGGTCAAGAAATTTACAACTGCAGTTAATCTCCCAGATGCTTCTAATGTACTAAGAGGATTGGGGTCTACTGCTCTAATACAACTATACCTGTTTTGACAAAGGGGAAAACCGAGGCAAAAAGAAGCAGTTAAGGGGTAATGCAAAAGGGGATCAAGCTATCTCTTATCTCTATGCATCTGGATTCAAATCAAATAAATTTTAATTTTTTTTTTTTTTTTTTTTTTTTTTTTTTTTTTAGTTCTTTGTAGATTCTGGATATTAGGCTTCTGTCAGTGTTATAGTTGACAAAGATTTTCTTCCATTCAAAGGGTAATCTATTGGCTTTGCTAATGGTATATTTGTCTGTGACAAAGCTTTGTAGATTCATGAAATCCCATTGTTAGAGTGTTCCTTTAATTTTCTTGGCTATTGGGGTTTTGATCAGGATGTCTTTTCCCACTTCTAATCATGTAGCATGCTTCCTATCTTTTCATCCACTACTTGAAGAGTTTCAGGTCTTATATTGAGGTTTTTAAGCCATTTGGACTTGATTTTTGTGTATGGCAAAATGAGTGGGTCTAGTTTCATTGTTCTACATATGGTCATCCAATTTGTCCAACACCATTTGTTGAAGATGCTGTCATTTCTCCATTCTACATTATTGGCACCTTTGTCAAAGATCAAGGAACTGTAGTTGTCAAAGACCAAGGAACTGTAGTTGCTTGCCCTAAAGCCTGGGTCTTCAATTCCATTCTAATTGCTCTTGAATTGTCTAACAGATCCACTCAATGGAAAAAAAAAACATATCTGGAATTGGGAAACCAACCAAAATCATGTCCAGATAATGATTCTGCTTTTAATTGTTAAGCTCTCTCTAACCTTACACTATAAAGGTATCTAAACCCTTATTATTCTCCCAAACTCAATAATAGTTATCCCATTTAACTGGCACTGACTTCACTCTCCTTTGGAGAATCTGCTTCTCTTGTTCATATGGGAATTGGACTTGAGATAAAAGACCCAGTGCATTATGCCCCCACCCCAGCTGAAACCATGGAGGATTTAGAGAAATGAGCAAGAGTGCTGCTCTCTTGGTGTTGCAGTCAGGTTCGTATTGCTGGTAGAAATCACCCAATCAACAGCAGCTTCTGGGAAAAGAAGTTTATTTTGGCTTACAGGTTCGAGGGGAAGCTCCACAATGACACGGGACAACGATGGCATGAGCAGAGGGTGGACATCACCCCCTGGCCAACATAAGGTGGACCATAGCAACAGGAGAGTGTGCCAAACACTAGCATGGGGAAACTGGCTATAACACCCATAAGCCCACCCCCAATAATACACTCCCTCTAGGAGGCATTAATTCCCAAATATCCATCAGCTGAGGACCTAGCATTCTTACAACACCTAAGTTTATGGAGGACACCTGAGTCAAACCACCACATTCCACCCTTGGCCCCCATAAACTAATAACTATACATGATGTAAAATGCAACGCATTTGTCTAACTTTAAAAGTCCTATAGTTTTTATCAATTCCAATGATGTTCATACATCCCCATAGTTCAAGATCTTTTAACTGAGCCATAATACCAAAAAATAACCTCAAAAAAACCATAATGACACAGAATAAATATTCACACTGCAAAATATTGCATTTGGCATAGCAAGGAAACAGTCAACCAATACAAGATTTAAAACAACCGATACAAACATCAAACTCTGTAGCTTCAAGTCCAACAACTCTAGCCAGTAACAAATCTCCAAGTCTGATAATTCTAACCAGCAACAAGTCTCTGGCATTCCAATTCCGCCCCTCCAGCTAGGCTATTCACAGTCCCAGCAAACTTCATGGGGGCCAGCAGCTCTCCTTGGCAGCCGTCTCATGGTCCCAGCATCTCCACTGCAATCCACAGTTCATTCTCATGGCTCCATGGGTTCTCCATACAGGCAACCAGCAAACCTGCTTCACACTGCCCATGGCCATTTATAAAACACAAGACCATGTTGCAAACTCAATGGCCCTCTTTCCAGTATTTCTTATACTCCATAATACCAGGTAGGGTGCCAGTTTGTTAATCCAGGGGGGAATAAGGCAGACTTTGAAGAACAGGACACTCCTTGAGCACTCAGTCCTCTCCAAAAGAGTCTACATTCTTCCTGTTGCCCCAGCGTGGATCAGCTATCCCAGTTTCAAAGGTTTTAGTCTCTCAGTTGCAGCTGAATGGGCAATGGTTCATCCAGAGATTTTTTCTTTCTGTGCCATATCCCTCTACTCACACCAGTTCATTTCTATGCAAACCAACCCTGCACAACTTCTCAGGACACAGGTATAAGAGCAAGCTTCTCACACAAACTGCTAGCCCAGTTCAAGCAAAGATCTTTCTCACCCTCATAAGCCAAACCTCACAGTCCATAGTTCTTACTGCATTCAGGCATTTCAACCCAGACCAGAATAGTCCATCAAGCTGTACTTACAGCACTGCAAGGCATCTCTTAGGCTGAGGTTTCAAATCCTCCCCCATTCCTCTTGAAAGTCAGCTCCAAAAGGCTAAAGCCACATAGTCATGTGTCTAGCAGCAATCCCACTCCTCGGTACCACTTCACTGTTGCAGTCTGGTTTGCATTGCTGGTAGGAATCACCCAACCAACAGCAGCTTCTGGGATAAAAGAGGTTTATTTTGGCTTACAGGCTCAAGGGGAAGCTCCACAACAGCAGTGGGAAACGATGGCATGAGCAGAGGGTGGACATCACCCCCTGGCCAACATACGGTGGACCACAGCAACAGGAGGGTGCCAAACACTGGCATGGGGAAACTGGCTATAAAACCCATTAGCCTGCCCCCAACAATACATTCCCTCCAGGAGATATTAATTCCCAAATATCCATCAGCTGAGGACCTAGCATTCACAACATCTAAGTTTATGGGGGGCACCTGAATCAAACCACCACACTTGGTTAAACTGATATCGGCATAAGGGTGATGGAGAAAGATATTGAGGACACTCAACACCTCCCAAACCAGGCATCTAGATGCTCCTAAGTACCCGTCACTGAAATAGACTTAAAATGTTCCTAGCATGGCTCAAGGAATTTTGAGGAAGAGGGGGTGGAAAAATTAGAGCCACAAATTTGGACATTTTACACAGAGACACTGCCTCTCCCCCATAACTGACTGCTTCCCCATAATGCATGACCAACAATCCCCATGGGGTTGATCTTCATCCCCAATGACTAAGGCCTCATCAGAAAAGGGGCAGTGAGGCAGGAAATGATGGTACCAATGTGATGTTTACATACAAAATATTTCCATATCTAATAATAAAAAGAAATTTTAAGAGATACAAGTAATTCTGCTGCTGCCAGCTGTGGCTGTAAACATCTGAATCTGTGGGGTCACTGTTTACCTGGTATAGTTCCAGCTTGTGCCCCACATTTACAGAAACTTAAACAGAATTACCAAACTCTCCAAATGTTTCTCGAACCTAAATTTGAAAGCTTCACTATGACATCATGCCACTGTCACACTCTTTGAAAGGCCCATTACTCTTCGTAGATAGAATCTAAAGTTTTGGCAGATATAAATGGGTACACCAAAGAAGGAGGATATCAGGGGACCAGGGATTCAAGGCCTGTCTCTGCTGTTTATTTCTATTGCATAGCTAATGTGGTCTGTAAGGTTCACAGGAGTAGATGAGAAAATATGAATTTCAAATTTTTTAAAACATGAGCTGGGGACATGGATCAGTGCACAAAATGTTTTCCACACAATCCTGAGCTCCGAAATTTGGACCTTCCACACCCACATAAATACCAGGTGGGAGTGGAGGCCTCCTATAATATCAGCACAGGGGAAGGAGAGACAAGGAATCTCTGAGGTAAGCTAGATACCTGGGCCAGTACAATTACAGAGCTCTGGGTGCATGTGAAAGACCCTGCTTCAATAAAAGTATATACTCACATACAAGTGCTCCCAATCACAAAACTCATACTATGCAAAAAAAAAAAAAGAAAGAAAGAAATTAAGTAAAAAGAAAAAAAGAAAGAAAGAAAGAAGAAAGAAAGAAAGAAAAAATCTAGTAGCCATTATCAAGGTTTAGGCATCACTGGTTTTGTTTCTTGCAGGATGAACTCTTATGTATTCTTTAATATGAATGGCTATTGAGCATAGGCTTCACACACACACACAAATGTTAAATAGTGAATGTGATGCTGAACATCAAGTTCTCAGCACTTTGTCATTACAGACGCTAAAACAAAATATCTGTCTCCTCCAATTGTTA
This sequence comes from Jaculus jaculus, assembly GCF_020740685.1. Classification (NCBI taxonomy): domain Eukaryota; kingdom Metazoa; phylum Chordata; class Mammalia; order Rodentia; family Dipodidae; genus Jaculus; species Jaculus jaculus. The sequence goes on from NC_059102.1 coordinate 137,499,549, forward strand.
GAATTCAGGCAGTTGCTATCATGGAATTCGTCTAACTTTGGGGAGCTACTGACCTGCCTAACGAGATGCCACTTCAGACACTATATAATGAAAAAAAAAAAAAAAAACCTGTATTAAATAAAGAATCTACATTAACAATGGTGTAAGAGAGAATTTTTTTCTTGAGGCCATATTCATCAAACATACTATGCTTATTAAAATTTTCTCCAGTGTAATAGTAGTCCACAATCTAGCAACGCCAATATAACAAGAAAGATGTTAGAAATCCTTATCTGTGGCTGGAGAGATTGCTTAGTGGTTAAAGCACTTGCCTGTGAAGCTCAAAGATGTAGGTTCAATTCCCCAGTATCCATGTAAGCCAACTGCACAAGGTGGCACATGCGTCCAGAGTTTGTTTGAAGTGCCAAGAAGCCCTGGTGTGCCCACTTCCCCATGTCTCCCCCACTTTACCTATCTCTATGAAATAACTAAAATATTTTTTAAAAGAAAAGAGGATTGGAGAGATGGCCTAGTGGTTAAGGTGCTTGCCTGTGAAGCCTAAGCATGCAGGTTTGATTCTCCAGATCCCATTTAAGCCAGATGCATATGGGGGCACATGCTTCTGGAGTTCATTTGCATTTTCTAGAGACCCTGGAGTGTCTATTCTCTCCCCCTCTCTCTATTTGCCTCTCTCTCTCTCAAATAGAATAAATAAAGAAAATATAAAAAGAGAGCTTCTTGCTGGTGGCGCACGCCTTTAATCCCAGCACTTGGAAGGCAGAGGTAGGAGGATCACAGTGAGTTTGAGGCCACCCTGAGACTACATAGTGAATTCCAGGTCAGCTTGGGCTAGAGTGAATTCCTACCTCTTAAAACAAACAAAAGAGAGGGGGGGGGCTTCTTTAAGAAAATGAAAGAAAAGAAATACCCATCTAGAAAGGCTGAGACAATAGCTCCATAGATAAAAGTGCTTGCCTCATAGCATTAAGCTTTGAGAGCTTTTGATTATCCCTGAGTTGTACTTCCCAGCACCTGTGTACAAAGCTTGGCATGACCATACATGCCAGAAACCACAGTCCCTAGGGAAACAGAAATTGGAGTATCCTTGGGGCTCACTGGTATGCCATTTTGACTGAAAACAGCAGATGCAGGATTGCTCAATGGTTAAATGCACTTGCGTGCAAATCCCGATAGCCTGTGTTTGATTCCCAAGTACTGATCTCAAGTGAGACATACAATGTGGTGTATGAATCTGGAGTTGGTTTGCTATGGCAGTATACCCTGAAGTACCCATACTCACTCTCTTCCTGTCTTTCATTTTCTCTTACTTAAATAAATAAATAAATCATTTAAAAAATGGCTGCTCCAAATTCTGCTAGAAATTCTATCTCAATGAAGGACCAGGAGGAGTGAGAGAAGGCATCGGATACCATCCTCTGGCCTCTGCCCCCACGTGCACTAGACCCACACGCCTTTCCTATCCTTTTCTTCTTCCTTCCTCCTCCTGCCCCCCCCACACGCACACACACACACACACACACACACACACACACAATCCCGATGTAATGAATCTGAATATCAACCAGCTGGGTTGTGTACATTGTAAAAAATTTAAAGCCTTTGATTAGGCTGTATATAACACAAACGTGTAAGAGAGTGCTGATGAAGACAGTGAGTTGTGGTCTTTGCCCCACAATAAACTACTCAAATCCAGCTCGATAATAGGAGTACTAAAGTAAATTACTATGTGGAAATTCCTAGGGTCACTTTATTTATGAATATAAAAGAAGTAATCCTTCCCTAACATTTAAGCTAAGGTATTGTTTCCAAGCATAAATACATAAATAGGCCAAAGAACACTCCTTCAAAATGAAATCTCACCAAGAAAACAAACAATGCAAATAATATAAGAAGAATTCTCCAAACAGCACTGTGAGAAGTCCCCATGCCTTCTCAGCCCAGAAGTATCAAACCTACAGCCACAGAGCAGTATAAAGACCCCACACCCCCAGTCCATGCAGTTTCACAACTCCCTCCACAGGCAGTATGAGATGCCCACACCCTCAGTCCATGCAGTACCAAAGCTACAGCCACTGAAGAGTATGAGAAGCCCCCAAGCCCTCCTCAGCCCAGGCAGTATCAATGCTGTCACTACAGAGCCCGAGTTGGTGAATCACTGACCTAGAAGGGATATTATGTATAAGGGTTAGGGGAATGGACTGACCTTATAGACTTGTCCACAGCTGAACCAAGTGTACAAACATGTGACATTCCAGAGCAACCTGTGTGATTGGATGCCAGATTGGGGTCCACAAACAAAGCCTTACAACAAGTGGTTTGTGATCAATTCTGTACCAGGATATAGCAAATGAATGAAGCTAGTGAATAAAGACATTCCACAAGAAACAGATGTATCCTGTATAAGCAACCCATCACCTTGATGCCTAATAAGGCACTTAAAAAAAAAAATTAAAGAACCCAGTAAAAAAAGTGACACTGACAGTTACTACTATTGCTGTATGAACCAAAGGAGTAATGTTGAAAACAAAATTCCTGTTATAGGTTCCCCCAAGCCCAGTGTGTGGAGAAGTCATGTGAGGAACAAGTTTATCATAAGGCATCACCATTTCTGTAAACACAGGTGACAGCCAATGGATTTGCAGGGGTGAAGGTCTGATTTTCCACTCAGTTTCCCATCAAATGGAAGTGCAGAGGCTGGAGTGTGGTCAACTTCAGCGTCCCCAGGAAGATGAAATGCCATGCTAATGTTTGGAAATTCTAACATTTGATCCAAGTGTCTCTGTAACTGGCAATAAATGGTTGATGCTCCCAGTGAATTAAAGTCACACATGTGCAAAATAATAAATATGCCTGGTGAGAAAAATGGTCATTTCAATAAAAATATTACTACAAATTGTTTTATAGCCAAGTTTGATCAGCTGGCAATTGCAGGTCTGCTATCATTGTCAACACTGCTATGTGAGGTTGCATTTACATCTGTCCTCTCTGCCAGATTCTTTTGTATGCAATATGTCACCCTTGTGAACTGCTGATTCCCAGCAGCTAGAATATTTTGTGGTGCATAAAAGGGGTTGACATAGATGCATGAAGCTAAGGTATATAAATAAAAGCATCCTCCATAACCCACGAGGATTCTATCATAATTTTTATTACACAGAGAATTAAACAGAAACTTGGATCAAATAGCAACCACATATGAGAGTCAACATGAGACCAGATCTCTTCCCAATCTGGATCAGTTTTCACTTATCATGATGACTAGGGTTTTTAAACACTTCTTTTCTGCAAATTCTGCGGTAACAGTTGTACTCACCTGACCTTTCATCCTCTTCCCAATTCCTTAAGTAGGTGGTATTGATACTCTCATAGATAGAAAAAGAAAATAAAGTTTTACAAATGTCTTAAGCTTACTTTGCACTATTATAATACCAGAATTCCAGAAACAAAGTATATGACAAACAGAAATGTATTAACTTCAATTTTGGAAGTGGAAAAGTCCATGTGGTACTGGCATCTGGCAATATGGACTTCTTTCTGTCTCTTCTCATGGTGGAAGATGGAAGAGCAAGAGAACACATGAAGCATAGAAAAGGAAGAGGGCTAAACTCTTCTATCAGAAATCCATTCCTGTAAAAGCTACCTCATTTCTATGAAAAATCCCCTCTCAACCCTATTGCATTGGTGATTAAGTTCAGAGCACATGAATCATGGAAAGCACATCTAATAATGGCACCAAGATTAAATGATTGCCCAAATTACTGCAACATGTACATGGTAGTCCAGCAGAAGTGGCTGAATTCAAGTCACAGCTCTGTTCATAGTGTTCCAAAGTATGGCTTACAATGCCAAGATTTGTATTTGTTAAAATATAGCCCAAAATAATCATGTACATTTTAGCATACAGCTTGTAAAAATTGTAAAGTATATAATATTTATCTGAACATTAAGCCCTCGGAGAGCAACAATCCTGGTATTTCATTTCTACCTTCCTAATGCACAGTCTTCTCCCTTCATTTAGAAATACTGCATGAAGGTTGCAATTAACCCAATAATCAATATGGGCCTCATAGCCTGCACTTGAGAGACTGAGGTAGTCAGATTGCAAGTTCAAGGCTTGTTTGTGCTACTGAATGAATTCAAATCCAATCCAAAACAACTCAGTGAAACACTATCTCAAAATAAAAAAATAAAATAAAATAAAATAAGTATCACGGTTATAGCACAGTAGAAGAATACATTCCTACCATGCATTATGCCCAAAGTACAATCTACAGCAGCACTGAAAACATCATACATACATATACATGAAAAGCAGAGTGAGTTGGACTGAATTTGACTACAATTCCAAAATGATTGCTATATATGATTCTGATAAGTTTGGTGATTAAACTCCTTCCATGCTAAACAATTTCATCTTTTGTTCTGTGGATGTCTCTATGTGAAATATAATAGCCATCACCTGTTGTCAGCTCAGATTAGGAGGATAGTAAACTTATAGGCTGGGAACAAGAAACACCATTTTTAAAGCCAAACATTGCATGTTCTCTTTAATATGTGGATCCTAGCCATAGATGTATAGTCTTGTGAATGAGCTGGAACTGAAATCAGTAGCAGAGGCTCATAAGCTAGAAAAGGCTATAAGGGAGGGAGCAGGGGGAAGGACCTAAGGGTATGGTATTGCATGTATGTAGGTAGAAGAACAGAGTACAGGAAGGGGAAAGGCCTAAGCGCGGTCAGGGGAAGAGATTGTGTAAAAGACAAATGAAAATCTACTTTCTTTAATAATGACACATCTAGAAACCATAGATGGTTACTAGAAAATTTTCAGTGCCAGGAATGTGATACCTTCCAGTGAGTTGTTGGCCAGAGAGGTCCCTGTTGCCTCCAAAACATTACAGGCTATTGCCAAGGCCCTTGGTTTCCTGTGAGAAAGAGATGGTAAGACCCTACTGCTAATGACTTCACATGGCTGATCAGCAAAGCCACTAATTAATTCAGCTGGTGCTGAGCGAAAAACCTTCTCCCTGTAGACCATCCAACTGAAAGCTGGAAGAAGCTGCACTATATGCAGCCCTATGGGAGACAGAAATCATCAGCAGTGAAAACAGTGGACACTGGAAACCTCAAGTACTAAAAACCTAATCAAAAGCCTTTGGCAGGGGAGGTCATGAGCCTTAGGGGTATAAAGCCTGCTCTTGTTTGGATAAATGCATACATCATTCTCACTAAATTGCCCTGAAATCACTACATTTAAAGTTCATATTCATATGTTAATACTACTTTCACTTGTGGTTAGAAAAGTTTCTGTTTTCAGATGGTGATGACCACAGGGATGATGCAAAAGGCAACATAGTGCTGAGAAGAAGGGACATAGGATTGTACAGCACTGAAACATCTCTACATCCCCCAAGGCTCAAGGTCCATCATGGAAAAGGTGGCAGAAAGAATATAAGAGCCAAAAGTAGGGTACTACTCCTTATATTAAACTGTCCGGCAAAATTTGGCCTCAATATCCATGACCACACAGTGCCTAGCAATGCCTACACAAGTCCCTCATAATAGGAGAAAAAGATGCTGACATCATATTAAAAAAGAGACTAATGGATAAAGGGAGGGAATATGAGGATATGATGGACAGCAGAGTTATAAAGGAGAAAGTGAGGGAGGGAGGAAATATCAGAGTTTATGGTCTGTAAATACAGAAGTATAAACTAGCTGTGCTACCCCTAAAGGTAAATTGTTGAGGCTGGGGAAATTGCTCAGTGGGTGGCTTGCCACACAAGCATGAGAAGTTGAATTTGAAACCCCAGCACTCATGAAATACTGGGCAAACACAGGCACATTTCTGTAATCCCATCACAGGGTATATTGAGAAAGTATAATCTCTGGGGTTTGCTGGCTAGCTATGCTAGTAAAGCTGGTGAGTTCTAGATTCAATGAGTGATTTTGTTTCCAAAAATAAGGTAGAAGGCAAGTGACAAGACATTTGACATTCACCTCTGGCCTCCACACATATGCACACATATGTGCATGAACACTTACACAGCATGCCAGGCACCATACAAACACAAATACACACACACACAAAAGTAGATTTTTCCATTACTTCAGTACAAGTCCAATTGAGTAGTTACTCAGGATCAAATTTGAACAATACAATTATTTATTCTATTTTTTTTTTTTAATTCTCTGTTAGTTCAGAATGGAAAATGTTCTTTTATTTTTTTTTTATTTTTTATTAGTTTTCTATTCTGCAAGTACAGGGAGTTTCGTACCATTATTAGGCTAATCTGTGACCTACCCCCTCCTCATTGGCCCCTCCTTATTGAGGTATGTGGGTCGTGCATTGTGGAGTTAGCCCACGGTTATTGGTATTATAAATGTCTCTGCATATCATGACCCAACATGAGTATCTGACATTCTTTCCGCCCCCTCTTCCGCAAATTTTCCCTAAGCCATGTTGGGTTCATTTTTGGTCTGCTTCAGTGATGAGGTGTTGGGGGCCTCTGGAGCTCTGGCTCTCCGATTTGGTAAGAGTTGATTTTTCTCTGTGTTGGTCTCCTTCCCCCTAGTGTTGGTATCTGGTTCATCAGGAAAACAGCACCCTTGCTTGTTTTCGCCAATTTTCCTTAGTTTCAGCCAGGGCCCTTTTGAGGAATGATGGGGTGGCTCTCTCCTTAGGATCTGCATCTATCTGAAAAAGAGAAGCAGATTCTCCAACGAGAGTAAGTTAGTGCCAGGACAAATGAGATAGCCCTTATTTATTTATTTATTTTTTTATATATAGAGTTTAATAGGTGTAGGCCCTCTTGTAGCCCATGATTGATGGTAGCTTGATATTGGAGAGTGGTCTTATGTTTGGATAAGGTTCTGACTTGATTCCCAGCTCCACCTATGGGTCTTGTACCACTGAGGGGATCAGTTAACTGAATCAAGAGCAGTTGGTTCCCCACCACGGCTGTGTGCCACAATTGCACTTGTGTGGGCATCACACCAGGTTATTTGCTGCTAAGTAGGTTGGACCATGAGTTGCTTGAACAGATATTGCTCATTTCCCCCAGTCACCCATGTAGCACCTTCTGGCACTAGACACACTGAATGTCTGGGGATTGACTCTCTCCTGGCTTCCAGCCATGCCATTCCATTTTACGTGTCAGCTGCATATGGTGTCTTCAACAATAGGGTCTTACCACTAACCTTTGGTGGGTCATCAAGTACTCTAACAGAAATCTGTCATTCTTTGAGAAAACCTTGTAGGTTTCTCTGAACCAAAGCTCATTGTGGGGCTGGAGAGATGGCTTAGCAGTTAAGCGCTTGGCTGTGAAGCCTAAGGACCCCGGTTCGAGGCTCGGTTCACCAGGTCCCACGTTAGCCAGATGCACAAGGGGGCGCAGGCGTCTGGAGTTCGTTTGCAGAGGCTGGAAGCCCTGGTGTGCCCATTCTCTCCCTCTCCCTCTATCTGTCTTTCTCTCTGTGTCTGTCTCTCTCAAATAAATAAATTTTTAAAAATTCTCTAAAAAGCTCATTGTGGGGCTGGAGAGATGGATTAGCGGTTAAGCGCTTGCCTGTGAAGCCTAAGGACCCCGGTTCGAGGCTCGGTTCCCCAGGACCCACGTTAGCCAGATGCACAAGGGGGCGCATGCATCTGGAATTCGTCTGCAGTGGCTGGAAGCCCTGGCGCGCCCGTTCTCAACCTCTCTCTCTCTGTCTCTTTCTCTCTCTGTCACTCTCAAATAAATAAATAATGAACAAAAAAAAATTTAAAAAAAAAAAAAGCTCATTGTGGGTGATAGCCCCATGCTGGTACTGGGAGTTACAGGTCAGAGTCCCCTAAGAAAATGAGGAAAAAAGGCAACTAATATATAGTAGTTAGAGAGGAGAGAGAGAGATGGAGAGGGAGAGGGAGGGAGGGAAGATGTAGCGGATTTAGGTTAGCCTTGATCCTACCCTCTCCAGTGTCTTGTGGTTCAGGTGTTTCCTATAAGGGCCTGGTGAAGGTTCAGCCATTTGGTCTGCCTTTTAGGAAGTAGAATTTTATGGTACCATTGCTGTTTGGGTCTAGATCCAGTTTTTCTATGCCAACTCACTCACTGTGGTAGGAAAAAAATAAAAAGTTACTGGAAAGCTGGAGAGATTCCTCAGTGGTTAAAGTTTCCTGCTTGCAAACCCTGATGGCCCATGGTTTAATTCCCCAACACCCATGTAAAGCCAAGTGCACAGTCGCCTATATAGCTGTGATTCCACTCTGGCAATTCATTTGTAGCCAAAAGAGAACTTGTCTCAAAGAAAGGGGAGCATAAATACCTTGAAGTTGTCCTCTGATTTCACATGTGTTCCCCTCAACACATATTAATAAATTATTATTTTTTAAAGTGTGTAAAAATGTTGCTATCCATGAGTAACTGCTGAGTCATATTCTCAATCGTATCCCCTAAACATTAGGTAAAACTCCGTAAGATATTTTTGCATAGTAATGATATCTTACTTACACAGAGCACACAACAGCCCACAGAACACTCTTGCTTCATTCCATAAATTATTTCATTTGATCCCAAGCAAGCTTGGATCTGCATGGCTGGGGAACAATGAGTTTTAAAGAAGGAATATTAATTCTCATATGAACAATGTGGCAGAAAAATACTATAACACTTTTCATATTATTCCATTGTCAGAAATCTATGACTGTGTGATTTACTCTGCCTCGTCCTCAGAGGCTGCATTTTTTAGGAAGACAGCATTGAATAAGACATCAGACAGAAAAGCTTGGGTCCATCTCTGTCTCTCACCACAAATAGTACTCCCTTCGTCCCAAGATCAGAGTGAGAATTCTTGGTTATGGAACAGGAAACATACCTAAAACATTAGCCAACCATATGACACTTGTTCTCCACGTTCCTCCTTCCTCCTGAAGACTGCATTCACTATTCTGAGAGATTTTTCCACTGTGAGGTGGAGGTTGTTCCTTATAGACAGCCTATCTAAGGCTTACGAAATTCTGTGAGGTTTCAGATTGGTGGCTCTCATTCAATTTGAGAATTTAGTTTGCAATTCCCACTTGTATCGTCATGCTTATAGGAAATAAATTTTTTTAAATATTATTGAAATGATTTTACTAAAAAGTATGTTTGGTTCTCTGAGGTTTTCAAAATGCTTTCCACAGACCTATATTATAAGTGGCTCTCTCAACAACCCTCTGTGATAAGTGTTGCCATATTCTATAACTTATAGTTAAAAATCAGAAATCATTTTCAAGAAAACATTCATTACTTTTGGAGATTTGGGAGATATTAGCTTGGGTCCATAGGCCCTTTTCTAGTCTGTTGTTAATTTTTATAAAGTGCTAAGTCTTCTGTACCCAGAGATATGAGATGGACCACAACTTTAGGTGTGATCTATCTTTCTAAGATCACATGATTGCTAGATTGTAGGGTACTGAAGTAAACTCATCTCTGGGTTAAGGTCAAGACGATGAGAGATGGCTCCATGTTGGACCTTGAGAGGCCTGGTCACGAGGACTAGTGGAACTTCCTGAGCCTAGCTCAGCTAGGACTCAGCAGGGCGCCAAATTGCCTCTGGCCTGCTAGTTCTGCAAAAAGTTCCCGCACCCGCTTAAAACCAATCATTTCAAAAGTCGAGATATGCTATTGGCCCTTACACCTCATTCTTTCCTGAGATCCCCGCCTTCATTCTCAACATTATATAGGCATCCGCCTGTAACAATAAAGCGAGTTCCTGCTTCAGCTAGACTCCCGACTCAGTGAGGTTTTACTATGGTGACTAAAGAGGTTCTGAGCCGTCAACACTCGTCCTCCTCCTCAACCCCTTGGGAGGAACCAGCAGGCCTGGTCCTTCCTCAGCACTGCCTGCCGGGGAGCCTGGCAGCTGAGGAGCCTACATACAAGTCTCGGTCATATACTCTGCCCATGGTTTTCCCTGTAGCACTACACTGTTTCTTCTTGTCCTCCCAAAACTCAAGGCCTCCATAGGGATGTCTATTTAAAATTCTTTTAAAATTAATTTTCAAGTGTGTTTGCATCTGTGTGTGTGTGTTTGTGTACAACAGGGTCTTTTGCCACTGGAAGTAAATACCCATCCATCTTTTCATGAATGGGTAGGATATTAACCTGGGATATCAGGCTTTGCAAGCATTTTCCTCTGACCAATGAGCAATCTCCCATTCTCCTGGTCATAGTTATTTCTTTTGTTTGACAATGATATCTGGCACTCTAGAAAGAATGAGGTATGAAAAAGTCTAAAACTAAAAATCTAGCATCCTAACCTATTAGGTATATCTCCATAGCTTATGCAATTTGAATACATTCAAGAAGTATTAAGAAACAGTGATACCTTATTTATTATTCATTATTTTTATTAGAAATTAAACATTCTTATTCTCTGATATGACTCCTTAATTAATAATTAGTCTATGAATAAGTATAATTTAATAAGGTAGAAACAAAATCTATCAAAGATTTCTCACCAAGTAAAACTCAGAGATAAAAATAATACTTAAAATAATTTTCATATACTGAATACAATTCAAACAAATGTATTTACAATTATACATTCTTGAGATTTTAAAAATTAATTTTAAAAGATTAGTTAAGTTACTTGACACATTAAATCCTAACAAGATGTTTTCACCTCTGTGTTACCTGTCAACATCAACATTTAGAAAATGAAAGCATGCACATTTTTTTCATGATGACTGGAAGATTATGCACAGCTGTATCTACAGTATCTATATTTCTACCTATTGCCTATGGAAAAATAGGAACAGCTGAGTTGTTCAAGCTAAGAAAAAAGTCTTGTACTCAGGAGAATAATTATTTCAGTGGCAGTGTTATATTTATTTCTGAAGTCTATTGCTGAGCCAGCCAGCTGGAAGTATACATGTGCTGTAAGTAAACAGTGAAGACTGTCATTGAACAAGTCCTCTTAAGTATGAAAAACTGGTCTTCTCCAATAGATTATAATATATGCAGGACAGTGGTGAATCTACATATCCCCATCTTGTGAGGCTTTTGGGAACCTTCTGAAATCTGAAAGGATATACACAGCACTAGCCAAAAATTTAGTGCACTAGAAGAAACTATGATAGGGAGAGAACAGCGTGGCACATCTGTAGCTGCTGGAGCATGGTGATCGCCAATGCCCACTGCTGAATGACTGACAACACCCCGCAGATCATTATACGTTCTGTTGTGATCAAAATGCTTCCCCTCACCCTTCCTGCTAGCTAGTAAGGAGGCCCTGGCTTTGCCCATCACTTTCTTTCTATCCTCTTGGCTGCAGGGATTGTTCTGTAATTGCTTACTGGTTCTTCAGGTTTTTATGATGCAGAAAAGAGAAAATAAATAACCACAGAGACCAGAGGAACTGGGAGAGAAAGCATAGTAAGTGTGTAAACTGTGGCTGGAGGATATAATTTTTTCTTGAAGCATAGAAAATGGTATACACAGAGGTAGGATGGAGAATTTTTAGTTTCTCTGTTTTTTTTTTTTTGCTTTGTTTCAAGGGATTATGCCAGAAAACCAATGGGTGTAAGGGAAATATGAAGTGGGAATGAAAAAAAGGCTGGTTTTTATTGTATCTGGATACAATGTACATGTGATATGACTATGGAGGTATTACAGTTACCATCTCATTGTGGGACAAAACATCTGAACACAAGCAGCCAATGGGAGGAAAGGGTTAATTCAGCTTACAACTTCTAGGGGAAGCTTCATAATGGCAGGAAAACATATGGCAGAATATATCACCCATGTGGGTGGGAGTCTTCTAGTCATCTAAGTATTAGGCTCAGAGTTTTCCTGATAAACTTCAAGTTCTTACCCCATTGACAGACCTCCTCTATCAAGGCTGTTCCTCTCAAAGACTCTACAAGATGGGGAATGAGTATAAGACTTAATCACAAACACATGAGGCCATGGGGAATATTTTACATTCAAATTACCATACGTGGTACTTGAGAACTACAAGTATAAATAAATTTGTTTTTTAAAAAAGTGTGTGAATGGGCTGGAGAGATGGCTTAGCGGTTAAGCGCTTGCCTGTGAAGCCTAAGGACCCCGGTTCGAGGCTCGGTTCCCCAGGTCCCACATTAGCCAGATGCACAAGGGGGCGCACGTGTCTGGAGTTCGTTTGCAGAGGCTGGAAGCCCTGGCGCACCCATTCTCTCTCTCTCCCTCTACCTGCCTTTCTCTTTGTGTCTGTCACTCTCAAATAAATAAATAAAAAAATTTTTTAAAAAGTGTGTGACTGTATTTTGATTATGACTGCTGAGACTGGGCCACAAAGACCATGGGTTTGGAAGAGCTATTTCAGCAGTGGATAGTTGTTTGTCTGAAATTCAGTTGTCAGGAACACAGGTAAGGACTGGGTGAATAACTCAATGAGGAAAGTGCATGATTGCAAGCACGAGGCTCTAAACTATGTCCCCAGGACACACATAAAAATGGGGATGTAAGTGCACATACGGAATACCAGTGCTGTAGAGGTGAGTAGGGTGTACCCTGAATGTGATTAGCCATCCCTTTTAACCTAATTGGCAATCTCTATTCTAATGAGATAGCCTGTCTCAATAAAAGGTGGACAGGATCTGAGAAACAATACCCAAGGTTGTCCTCTGGCCTCTCTACACACATGCACGTGTGTGTGTGTGTGTGTGTGTGTGTGTGTGTGTGTGTGTCCATATACACAGACATGCACATATGAGCACATATGATCACACATACACAAATACACAGAAATGTATATAGAGAGACTATAGTATAGACACATAAAATATATTCATGAGCTTATGTGAAAAAATTCCAGAGAAAATCCCAGGGACTAAATAACTACAAAACACATTGAGGGGCCTGTGAGAAGCAGAGGTTTCACAAAAAATAAAAATGTAAACAAATTTTACAAAACACTGATCCTTTTTGACAGGTGGAGGCAGGGAGCCAGTACAATGTGAATTTCTGCGTTTAATGAATTCAGAGATGTATGAGGGGGGGACTTATAGGTTCTATGTAAGTAATAAGAGGATTCCCCTGAGTGCTCATAAGGAGATTGGGACAGTCTCGTAAAGGAAAACAGAAATTGTTTTAATATGTGTGATGGTGGCCATAGCACGGCATTCCTGTTAGTCTCGTTTTTCATGATTCCTTGCCTTGTAATCTGCACCCTAGATCTGTGACTCTCAACCATGGGAGATTTTGACCTTTGTCTCAGGAGCAGCTGGCAACATGTGGAGATATTTTGATTGTCATATCTGGGGGAAGAAAGGGAACTGACATTCAGTGAGAAGAGACAAAAGACATGCACAATATTCCGTGATACTCTAGATGGCCCAAATGATTAATAATTATCTGTCTTAGGGGCTGGAGAGATTGCCCAGATGTTAAGGTGTTTGCCTGCAGAGCCTAACAACACAATTTCAATTCCCCAGTACTGATGTAAAGCCAGAATTACAAAGTGGTGCATGAATTTGGAGTCCATTTCCAACAGATGGAGGCTCTGGCACTTCCATTTTTGATGATATGAGCCATTTAATCACAGCACTCTGGAGTCAGAGGTAGGAAAATTTCTGTGAGTTTGAGGTCAGCCTGAGACTACTAGTGAATTCCAGGTCAGCCTGGGCCAGATATACCTCAAAAAAAATAAAACAAAATAAATAAAAAAGGAAAAATATCTGTCCCAAATATCAGGAATGCTGAAGGTAACAAGTATTACTTTGGCTGGACTGAATCGTTTTAATTACTAGTTGCCTTGGTTTCTGTGCAGCCAAAGTATCTGTGACAGAGCTATTTCTTCCTCATTAGAAAGTACCATTAGCTCTTAAGTACTCCATATTTCCGGGCTGGAGAGATGACTTAGCTGTTAAGTGTGTTTGCCTGTAAAGACCCCCGTTCGAAGTTCCATTTCCCAGGATCTACGTTAGCCATATGTAAAAGGGAATGCACACATCTGGAGTTCATTTGCAGAGGCTGGAAGCCCTGGCACGCCTATTCTCTCTTTTACTCTATCTGCCTGCCGCTCTCAAATAAATAAATAAAAATAAAAAAAAAGAAAGTACTCCATATTTCCACTAAAATCTGATTGTCTGAGAACATTGTTGACTTCCAGAAAATGTTCTTTGTGCTGTTTCTTAGATTCTACCAGAATTTTGTGTGTGCTTTTTGTATACAATTGCATTCTTGCAGCTCCCCAATTATAAGTTAGTTCTTAATATTTTCACTCCAAATCCCCTCTGAAGGCAGGAAGAGACCAGATAGTTCTGCACTTGAGTCTTCAACACTTGAAATGGGGTGATCAATAATTATTAGTTGAATAAATAAACAAGTCATTCAACGTGTGGGATTATTCCATTTTTTGGGGGGGGGTATTCCATTTCTGAAACGGGACATGCTGATGCTCTACTTTTACTTATTTCTTGTCATGACTGAATGAAATGATAGTTATGTCATATGTTTCATAATGATAACAGCTACCATTTACTAAGTATTGTCTATGAACATTCCATTGGGCAAGATGCTTTCCAGGTAACATTTGGGGTGGTGCTCAGAGATACAGCACTGGTCTATCAAATAAGAAGAACTTTATCACTGAGTTACATCCCCTGCCCCATGTAACATACCTAGATATACCAAGACAGTAAGATGAATATACCAACTGAACTGGTAGGACCAACTGAGCATAAGGAATTCAAATGACATGTCCAATATCACAGTTAGTGAACAGCACAATTGAGGCTCAATTCCAAGTTTTGAGAGGGGGTTCTTAAGAGTAGACTTTGATAACACTGTGAAAACCTAGGGTTTCAATGATGGATTCCCAAAAATAAGAAATTCATCTAACATAATCAAGGGGAAAAGACTTCTATTTCTTCCTCTAAACCAACACTTGAGACCTTCCTCACAGTACCTGGATCCTGAATAACACTATTTTCCCACTTGATTAATCAGAATTGCTGTTTGTTTGTGCATAGAAGATAACTCATTATGGAAAATATGCATTATAAGGCCCTAATATATGCATTTATTCAATTAAGTCTAATGTATTATTTAAGGCTTGGTGTGTGATATTTATTGCCAGCAAATGCTAATTTATACAGATTAACTGAGTCTAATTATGTGTACAGCTTGTGAGGACTGCCAGTAACTTCGAAGGTGCACTCATGGCTTACTCTACTCTAGGCCAGTAAATTTGCTAAGAACTTTGCTTTATAAACATCTTTAAAGTAACTATTAGACCCTATGCCCATGGCTGTCTTTAATGGTTTGTGTGGGCACCTTAGATGTGTGATAGACTCATAAGTGTTTATGAAGAATCATCTCCTTGCTATCAATGTTTAATGTCACTCTATCAACCAGAGCTGTTGCTGGGTAGGGAGTTGCTTTCCCCATAAAAAATCAGTGTATCTATATGCTATATTCAGAAGATGAGAGCCCAAAAACATTCATTCAACAAATTCATATTAAAATGTTCCTATGTTCCAGGCTTTGTACTAGCCAGAGTGGGTTCACATGAATGAATCTAGCAAAAGGAAAGTGTATGCCATAAATTTTAGGATCTCCCCTCATCCAGTCCAGGGACAGAGACCAAACTGAGGCTCTGCCACTTACATAATGTCCGCCCACCATCATCATGTGCTCATTGTAGGGCCGTGTGAGTAACTTCAACTGTCTAACCCTCCATTTCCCCACCTACAGTGGGAGAGCTCTGACTTTATTCACATAGCATTGCTACCTGTATAGAATAAGCTATACAAGCTGAATAGGGAGTTCAATGTGATTCTTTAGTTTTCATCAATAAAGCCCTTGGTTCAATTCTCTGCCCCGAAAAACAGGAGAAGGAGAAGCAATAGATAGCAGCATCTCTATTTTTGATGCTGTGGGCCTTCAGCTCTGTGTGCCTTTCCTCCAGAAATTTAATCACATCTTTTCTTTTTCAGATTTACTACACACATTCCTGTGGAAACAAGAGTATATTGTTTATATAAAATCTTTAATAGAAAAATTCATGTCCCCAGAGAATTGTTGCTTTTTCTTCTCCCCTCCCCACACAAGGGACTCCACAACAGATAAACTCCCTTTTACAGCTTTCATGACTTGCACTTCAGAAAGAGACATGTGAAGTTTATGGGAGTCCAGCCAGCCCAGGGGAAATCTACAGAAGGCAGTCTTTATTGGTTATGAGTTTTATTTGCACTGTATGTGATATGTTTGATGGAGGAGGGAGTTAATTGGATTAATCACCACTGTATGTAAAATAGTCCTTTACATATAATACTTTCTTCTTAAGTAAAAGAAAACTTTAAGAGAATATAAGAAGGCCTTCAAGAAAGGTAAATGTGGTGCCATATTTAAATCTTGTATACTCCTGTCTTCAAGCTATTGGCTGTACCTATCAATTCTTTATAGCTTCCGTTAGGCTGTATTTGTGTAGTTAGTCTCTTGAGATTTAATCAGAATCATCTGTGGAGATGAAACATTTCACAAAATGGAAGAGACTATGTCCTCAAGATTTTAACCTAGCTCTTCCAAAACAAAAGTTGAAAAAATTATATTTACCATAGTATTCTCCCTACCATGGTATACTTATCATTTTTATTACATTTTACCATATCACTGACATCAATGTTGTGAAATATAAATAAGAAAAAGATAGATTCTATTAGGGTCAATTTCTGGTTGTCAAATTGATAGAAGTTAAAATAACCATGGAAACAAACCTCTGGGGATGCCTGAGATCGATTTTCTAGATTAGGTCAGTTCAGATGAGAGGACACACCCTACCTGTGGACAGCACCATTTCATGGACTGGGATGTTGGATTGAATAAAAAGGGTAAAGTAAGTTGAGTAACGGCATTGCTTACTGGGCGTTTTCACTATGGACTGAATGTGACCAGCTGCCTCACACAATGACCCATTCCTTTCCTTGTGACTGAGAGTAACCTCAAACAGCCAGCTGAAATAAATCCTCCCTGCCTTAAGACACTTCAGCCGGGAGAAAGAAACTAATACCCTCTCAATACATCCTCCCACCTCATCTCCTTCTCCTCTCACTCTCCATTTTCTGGTGCTAATGGTCAATTTTATGTCCATAGGTGCTGAATCATTTCTTCACCTTCGGGGTTTTCGGTTATTGGCTTCTTAACTTAGAATGGTCACTGTTAGAACTTAGAACTTAAGTTAGAACTAGCCACTGTTTTGTCGGTATGTGCCAAAAATTCACAAATCCCTCAAAGCTCAGCTAAAAGGGTGAAGGCGGAAGTTCTTGTTACACACAGGACACTAATTATGTATATTTTTCAACTCTCTGAATTCTCATAATTCTGATGAGCACTGTCATTATTCCCAGTTCACAGACAAAGTAACTGAGGCTCAAGTTAAGGAGGCCCTATGTTGCACAGGTGGGATTTAAATTGTATTATTTTACCCCAGGGTTTCATGCCAGAACTTTTTTGTCCTCAGCCCACCTCTTTTGTCCTTCAGGATGCTCCTACCTCTTTTGAACTTCTGTTCTGTTCCCTTTATGTTTAGTTCTCCCGAGACACATTTCTCGCATTTAAATGATGTTTCTCACATCTTTCTCTTACTAGACTGGACGAGGGATGAATTCATATCTGTTTCATTTTTCTTTCTTCGAAGTATGAATATGGTGAAGAGACTTGTGAGACAGCTCAATCAGTACAGTGCTTGCTGTACAAGCATGTGGACCTGAGCTAAGACCCTACCATCCACAAGAAAAGCCAGGCATCGGGGCATGTGTGTGTAAGTCCAGCACTGGAGAAGTTGAGACAGAGGAACCTGTATGGCTCACTGGTTAGCTAGTCTATCAGAATCTGTGAACTAGGTCAATGTGAGACCCCAGATATTTGACTCTATCAGTTACTTTATTGTTTCTAAGGACAAATAAACCACCAGCAGCAACTTATGGGAGAAAAAGTTTGACTCAGCTTATATTTTTGAGTACAGTTTCACATGTCAGGGAAGACATGATTGCAGGAACCAGAGCAGAATATGCCACATTGACACAATAGGGAATGAGCAGCAAGTCAGTCCAGAACACAAAAGCCTGCCCCCAGAGACTCACTTCCTTGAGCAAGGCTCCATTTCTTAAAGGCTCCACAACCTTTCCAAACAGTTTCACAAGCTAAGGAGCAAATTCGAACATATGAGCCTATAGGGGATATTTTACTTTCAAACTACAACATCAATATCAACATCTAGTCTCCAATGCAAACATGTGCACATGCAGTACAGGGGTGCATGCACGTGATCATATATACCACACGCGCGCGCGCACACACACACACACACACACACACACACACACACACACATTACACAGTGTGGGGGAACAGTAGTAATGTGCAGAGAAGGAATGCACTAGAAACAAACCCCACAATTTTCCCACAGAGTGAATGTTACTCAAGTTAATATCCAAGGGATCATTCTGGAACAATTTAAATCTAAGGGAATATCCTTTGGCTTAGCAAAAGATTTTTCCCCTCGCCTACTTCCTTGTATGCAATGCTTTGGCTGAAATGTTGATCTCTAAGCAGACTGATTATGACTGTGTTAGGGGATTTTTTTTTTTTTTTTTTTTTTTTATAAATAGAGAATCATTCACAGCAGGAAAAGAGGAGGGGGAGAGAAAGAGTGCCAACTGCAAAGAAGCCAATTTGTTGTTTCAAACATGAAAAGAAAAAAGTATAATTTAACCAAGAAATTATCCCTAAACACCCAGGGAACATCCTGCCTGTCCAAACGGGCAAGACATACAAATACTCTCCATGTGTTTTCATGAGCTGTCAATTCAGTGCTGACAGTGGATGGGGGCGGTATTGTACTCCATAAAAAATACACATGCAAGGCAAGTAGTAAAGACGTTGGCATGCATAGGATGCTTTGGACCAGCAAAGGTTGCAAGGGCACAGGCTGGGCTCAGTTACAATGCCCAGGTTATGTGCCCAGGAGATGTCCATGCCTGCAGGACAATGTTAACATTGCAACCCCTATGTACCCAGCTCCTGTATCCAGCACAGCTGAACACATTTCCTCAGTGTTTACCCAGTGAGTAGACTGGGACTCCTGAAGCTGATCATAAAGATAGAGCAGCTTCCACCATGGTCTTTTGGGGTGAATCTCTCTAAGCAAAGTAAGCCACCATGTTGCAAAGATACTCAAATGGCCCTGTCAAGCAACCCACAGGACTAGGAAAAGTGGGCCTCTTGCAAGAGTGATGTCAACCCATCAGCTGAGCATTATAGAGGTAGTCTCCAATCCCACAGCCCAGGCCAACACAATGGCTACAAAATTCTGAATGCCTTTGAGCTAGAATCACATGAAGCTTCTTTAGAAAATCAGACACCCAGAAAATGTGAGGGACAATGTTTATTAATGTTAATATTTCCAGGTGATATTTCATGGTGCAATAGATTCGGAATGCTGTATTTCTTCCATTGGTGTCTGCTAAAGGTTTAAAGTAGGCCTAGGAATTGACAACACAAGGAAAATTATCTGGCATACTAAGAATGAACATGCACTGAATATATACTAGCACTTTAATTCAATAATCTCAAAAGAAAGATACTGTCATCCCCATCTTAAACATGAAGAAGCTTAGGTTTACACAAGTCTATATGCCCTGGATTTTTATATATTTGATGAAGTCAAAACTTGAAAACATCTGCTTCCAAAGAGACTATACTATGGATTTGCATGCTGTTGACAATACACAGGCTGCACTCATCCTAAATGGGTCCTAGCTGAGTCTATTCCATCTCCCTTGAACTCAGTCTTTGAGTCTGAAGAAAGAACATGGCAAGCTGCTCCTTGATTTGGAAGAATATAGTAGGCAGAATAACAGCCCAGATGTGGGTTTGTGAGCCTTAGTTGCTCATCAGTAAAATGTGTAAAATTATAACTACTTCACAAGGATTTCACGAATTAAATTTTGTATCTTAGCTGGATGTCATTGCTTTATAATCCTTAAGAGCAAGTACAAAAGTTAATTATTGTTTTTGTACTTAGTACTGTTGTTTTGATCTGCACCAAGCTTGTGAATATTATTGGATTAAAAAGGAAAACAATCATGACTGACCCACACTGGTATTGGTAGAAAAGCCACCAAATTTCAAGGCAGTCAATTTACCCTCCTTTCTCAGAACACAAAAGACACATCAGGCATCTCTTCACTGTCTTTGAGCTATAATTGATTATAGGAGGAGAGTTCTTTTGTTGATCTTCCATCACAGTCCTTGGACAAAGGTTAGTAAATAATGATAACCAAAGAAGACTCACAACACACACATTCTCTCTTGAATCCCACCCACATAGGCTTTCCAGCTTGCATACCTATATCTCATGAAAACAGTCTTTAAAAATAACATTGTGTGGGAAAAAAGTGTTTCTTAGCTCAGAACATAGGTAGTAAAGAGCAAATCATATGTAGATGAACACCTTAAGCTTCCATCCTGGGTACCTTCCCTGTTGTAGGCAAGAGAGAGAGGGAGGAGAGAGAAAACCCGTGCTCAGAGTATCTAAGCCAGAGGGACATTTGAATAGTGCTTTCTTCCTCCCTCCCCATAGAAAAAAAAAAAAAAAAAACACACACACACACACACAAATTAATTTTATTCAAACTCTCAAAGTTGAAATAAATATGGAGTCTAACTGGTAATATTTAGAAAAAAAGCTTTGATTTAAAATTAAGGAAGTCTGCTACTAAAAAATAAAAATGAAGAGGTTAACAATTTCCTCCCTCCCCCACACACCCACTCTTCACCATCACATTTCCCAACTTCTGGTCTCATTTTGTTTTTTCTTCTCTGCAGAGGCAAAGCAGGATTCTTTCTCAGCCGCCTTCCTCATTTAAGGAGGTTGCCTAGTCATCGCTGGTCTTCTCCAGCATCATGGGCATGCACACGCATGTGGAAGCAAAGATTCTCCCCACACTCTTCTTTATCCTCTTGAAAGGCTTTTTGTTTCTCATTTTATCCCCACTCTCCCCTGCAAGGTGTCTATTTTAGAACAATTGAGAGACAACGGGAACTGAACCCATGTGGCTTGAAGGAGAGTGGGTACTGATGGCTAAGAAAGATCAAGCCACTCATACGCAGAAAATATGGGGCTTTGTTCATAATGGAAGACTCAGAGAAAAATGGGCTAACTAAAATCTAGTTCCAACTCACACTTTCCTAGAGATTCTAATCATACTGTCCCCCTAAACCTTAGAAACTTGTAATAATCTCTCTATCTCTCTCCTGCTCTCTCTCCTCTTCTCTTTCTTCCTCTCTCTCTCGCTCTCCCTTCCACCATTCAGCTTTCTTCCTTTCTATCCACTCTTCTGGAAGCTTTTTTTTTTTTTTTTTTTTTTTCCATTCCAACCTCCTCACAGATTGAAGCATGCACTGATCTTGGTCATGGCCTGTGTCAGCTCTACCACCTCGATGACTGTCTTCACAAACACACACACACACACACACACACACACACACACGCACACACACACACACACGCTCCTCACATATTTCACAGATGAGCCGAACACTAAAGATGCAACCTACATGGGGCCAGCCCAGCCTGGTAGGTGTTGGCCTAGTACTTCTTCCCTCGCAAGGGGCCCTGCCACCTCTACTTACTTAATATATTGGATAACAACTCCAATTCATTTCAGATAATGGGAGCCAACCACTATACCTTCTCAACCACAGATTTCACCCTGATTGATGAGGAAAACATTTGTGGAAACTGGACAGTGGGTCTTATAAGTCTTTATTTATTTTTTTTTTTTAAGTGGGCATAACAGAATAAATGGCTTTTTGCTTCATCAACTATACTTTAGGCAAAAATCTCTTTCCGGAAATTCTGAACAGACCAGAGATTTGGAGTGATAGTACTTGTTTCTAAGTTCTGGGAGCTCCATGTAGCCCCTAGAATTAGCTCTGGTCAGTGGTATGGGATAACCTTATCTCCTGACATTTCTAACACATCATTCAAAAAAAATTTTTTTTAAAGCTTGTGATTCCTGTCCTTTCTATGGTTCTGCATCTCCATCATGTGGTCAAAAGTGGTACTGCAACCACTTAAGCTTCCAGAAAAACCAAATTAAGTTTAAATAAGTTCAGAAAAACCTGAGACAAGACTGGCAAAATTTCCAGTTACTGGTGGAGATACGCACTGCAAAAATAGTTGAGGGTCTTTTAATCCAATAGTTCCTTCTTCCTAAGTCTCTTTCGCACTTCTATTTTTAAAGTACTGGGAAAAATCTGTCTATTGACCAGACATAGTTAACCATTCAAACACATTTCATTTACTGTAATCACAGGACCTACAAGAATCCTAAACTGTATGTAAGTGAGTGTGACCTGACAAATGATATTGATATTGTTTGCTTGTTTGTTTTATTTTTATTTTTTTACACTTTGCACCTGACAAGGAGCTATAAGACATACATTGAAGAAACACACACAGACACATCCATACACACATAAATGATTCCCTCATCACTAAGAAGCCTTACATTGCTTTACCCAACTTAGACCTTTCCTGTTTCTCCTCTGGGTGAGATCCATAAATCTTGGAATCAGAAACAAGTTGTACCTATCTGAGCTGTTTACCCTAGGATAAGCTACTTTCCCTCTTTAGATCTTGTTTTTTCCCAAATGAATAAAACACATTGAATTGAACTGAAGACTAAGGCCCCATATATCCAAATGACAGTATAATTTAAACCTGTGGCTTAGCTAATGCATCTTTGAATATTCTCAGTGACAAGGCACCCCAAAGTTATACTCCTTCCCTTCTTATTCCAAAATGCATGACCTCATTATGTATTCCACAAATAGGGCTATAAAGATATTACATGGAAATTGTGGAGGTTTGAATGTAAAATATCCCCATAGCCTTGCATTTGGCATTAATTTTATACTTAATCTCCAGCTGACGGCGCCTTTAAGAAGCAGAGTCTTGCTGGTGGAAGTGTGTTGTGATTTTATAGTCCAGCAGCATGCCAGACCTATCTCATTCATCAGCTTCCTCCCAGATGATGCGACATGGTTGACAACCTGTTGTTGTCTGTTCTGCGATGCTTTCCCTGCCATGATAAATCATCCTCTTAAAACTGTGGGTGAAAATAAACCCTCTCCTTTGATACACTGCTTCTGATCAGATGTTTTTCCTAGCAATAAGAAGGTAACTTATATGGAAATAAAATACATTTCCATGAGAAAGCTTCCTGTATCAGAGAATATATGTGTATAGTAGCCCATTCATAAATCATAGTTTGGCTGTCTTCTGACTTAGCATGCTACAAATCTTGACTTTTATGGACAAAGGACTAGTGGCATGAAATGTAGGCTATGGTGGAATTTTCAGGCAGAAGCTCTCAGAGAGCAAACTACACTAACAGCCAAAGTACTCTGGCTCTAGGTAGAGAGTAGAGTACTACTTAAGAGGCGTGGATGATAGTATAGAGCTAGCATTCCCAAACAGGCATGAACAGAAGCAGCAGACAAGGGCAACAGCAGTCACAAATCCTTGGCTTGCCTTTAAAAGTCTTTCCTTACCAGGCTAGTCCTAGATGAATGTGGCTGTTCCATAGACAGAAGCCAAAACAGAATTCCCCTGTGGGGGTCATATTCAACTTTGCAGTTTATTATACATAGTCCAGGGTAACTCCTTATTTTCACAGGTTCACATGAAGAAAAAGTTCATCTTCTTACCTGGGTCAGACATGTTGGAGGTGGGTATCAAGTTCTTCAGTACAATGGCCCATTGGCATTCTTCCTTCCACAAATAATTTTACACCTTTCAGAATATGTCATAAAGATGTATACTCCCATTGTAACCAGTTGAAGATTCACACCACTGAAGTGCAGGGTCAGACAAGAGCTGGCAGCTTTGCCTGATGCACTGCATGCTCTCAGTCTTGAGTAAAATAGTCACCATGAAGCCCTTGGAGTTAGTCAATGAAAGGCTGGGAGTCTTCATTCTGATTGCTGGCTTATGCATCCCTTCTGAGTATATTTTCCTGATGAATAGAGTTATGATTATTTAATTTGTAATGGACCAGAAGGGACTGATTTCACCATGGCTGATGGCCAAGAAATGAGGATGCTGAGATCATGAATTCTGCAGAATTTATCTCAAAATAAAAGAAAGTAGCCAGGAATTTTCTTTTCTTGTTGCCAATATTATATGTGTGTGTTCTCCTATTGACATGAAATTGATTACTTCATCTCTTCCTCCTGCTGTCTTCTGAAGCTGTTATAAGCCAGAGGGTAGGACAGGAATCACCGTGTATGGAGTTTACAGGGATATGGCCAAGCTTTTCTGGGGTGGGAAATGTACGTCATGGGTGTGCCATGCTCACTGCTCCCCCAACCCATGACAGACCCTGCTAATTCATCAAGCCATCCTGTGGCATCAGCTTCAGATTGATCAGGGTTGGCACTTGAGATAAAACCTAGCAAGTCCAAAATCTTGGGAAAGTGATTGCTCAAATAAGCTCTGATGGTTGAAAAATCAGAATATTTCACAGAATTTTCTGCTATCAAAATATTTCTCCACTCTTCCTTTCAAATTCAACCTTCTTGATGATAAGCATTTTTTTCTTTGGATATTATTAAGCAACTTAATATTATTAATTATTCAACTGATACATGATTTCATTCTCACTCAACACATGTCTATTCACTCTAGTGTACAGAATATATGCTGCCCTCTATCTTCCAAAAGTTTACATTCTGGAACATCCATTCTCTCTATGCTCTGACACAATTCTTGCATGAGTTTTAACACTGCCTGTTTCATTTCTTTTAGGAAGCTCTACTCAAAGTGCATGTTATCCAACAAGATTCTAGATCTATCAGTATATAAAGCCATCCTCATCCTTTGGTCCTCTGGGAAAATGGATTTCATTGTGAGGTGAACATAGTGACCCTGCCTCTCCTTCCCTCACCAGTTATTTGTAGTACTGAAGGGATGTTATAAAACAGGGCATGAACCTGTGCTGACCCTTTCCTATTAGGCACTGGCCTGAGAATCCTTTCATTAATACAGAATATAATCCTAAAGGCATTCTATTACAGAAGTTGCTCCTTTGTGGTCTATCACCTCAGCTTCTCCCTTGTGTAATAATCTTCCTTTTACTTCTTAGTATAAACACCTTTCTATCCCTTCCCCTTTGCAACTGTGGGTCAGATGCTCCCTCTGCCTGGAAAATTGTACTCCAAACTTTCACAAATTTGAGAGGGTGCTAATTGGATCCTGACTGAACTCACCCAGCATCTACAGACAGAGTCAAGCCAAAAGAGAATATGTTTTAACGATGGATATGAACTATAGAGTAAACATGCTTAGTAGTTTTCTTTACTCCTACATACCCACAGCCTTCTTTGAGGTACTCCATGCTCCTTATTTTCTCATATTCCTTTCTAGCACTCATTCCTTGAGTATGCTGGCCACCAAGCCTAACTGATTCCAACAATTATTATTCTGTATTTTACTTTCATAATAACTTTTTACAGTACATGAAATCACTCTATTTATCTGTTGTGTTTACTCCTTAACTCCTTCTAGAATTTAAGTACCACAAGGGCAGACCTCATATTTATTTTCTTCATTGTTGTTTCCCCGTGGCTGGGAGAGTAACCATGGAAGGCACTCAAGATACACATGTTTGTTTGATGAACAAATTGCTTCATTTGCTTGATAAAAATGTGTGTTGAAAGCATTAATGAATAATTATATTTTAGTAGCAACCTATTTTTTTCATTTTAAAGTAAAATTATTCCCAGTTATCTAGGGGTAAATTATTAAAGTTTTACAATATCCAGAAATGCTCCAAAGCCTTCTTCATGCTGGCATTATCTGAAATTCAACTCTCTAAGTGGAGGACAGACACGGCAGGCAATTTAATCTAATCACAGCAACATTGTCTTAGCACTTCTGGACAATAAATAAATAAATGAATTCACTTGTCAGTGTCATGGTTAAACTTGCAGCCTGAAATGAAACTCTTCTGTCTTCCCAGCTCTGTATTTCAGTTTGCTTTGTTCTATTTTATATACTTTCTCTTACCCTCTTACCTCCACCCACATATATGTTCAGAGAGAATTAATTTCATTGAATTTCTTATGAGCCATAAATGGCAGCTCATTTCCTGAGGAGAGCAGAAGGAGGGGAGAATTAGGGCACTAGGTAGAAAAACCAGTCACTTAAGAGTATATAAATCATCCATCTGGCACACAACCAAACTTCCTGTCATCTACAATGTCGCTAGCTCCAACTGTATATGCAGAAAAAAAGCCAAAAAATAATAATAACTGACTAGTTCTTCATAAATAGCAGAAGAGAACATAGAAATCCAGAGAGGTTAAGTGCTTGTCCCAAGGTCACCCAACCCTCCAGGTGGCCAAGTGCAGCTGTAAGCCCTGAAATATGCCCTGCCAATCAGCAGGTTTCACTGACTCTGTTCTGGTACTTGGCTATGTGCCTGCAACTCTCTCCTGGCCCTGAATGCAGAGAATTATGGAAGAAAAACACATTTAATAAAAATCAAACTCACTCAGACCCTGAAGGGATAGATAGATAGATAGATAGATAGATAGATAGATAGATAGATCAGAGAAGACTGTTTATTAGGGGGTAAGATGGCTCAGAAATTGAGAGTATTTATTTGTTATTGGTTTACACCTACCTAACATTCTCAGTGCTGCCCAAGGCTCTTTCTGACTTAATTTTTATGTTCTAAATCCTCTCATGGACCTTTTTAGCTTGAACGAATCCAAAAAGCACAACAAAGTAATGATGCAAAGATTGTGGACAAAGACTATTATGTTACATTGGATACTTTACTTAGAATAGAGGATTGAATAACTTCCCCCATACAGCCTGGAGGGAAGAGGTATCATGATCTAGATTCAATATATTCACGTTATACTTGCTGTCATGTTGGCCTCAGTGATTGCTTCAAACATAGGCACATGACTCAAAGTAATGATTGCACTCTCTTGACATCTTCAAAGTTATTTATAGGTATGCATGCAAGTAATATACAGGTGCATGATCAGTGTCCCAAAGGCTACTGAAGCTCGGTTGTGGTTTAGTTAAAACTGTCCCCCATAGGATTATGGGTTTTGAATACTTGATAACCAGCTGGAAGCAATTTGTGAAAGTTGCAAACCTTTGGAATATGGAGCCCGGCTGGAGGGGATATGTCATTGGGGTGGGCTTGGGATGATACAGCTAAGCTTCAAACCTAGCATTGAGATGATTTCTTCCTGCTATGGACATACATGATGCCAACCTGTCTATCTGTTCCTGCCATCCTTTCCCCAGTATGATAAAACCTCCCATCGAAACCATCGTGGAAATAAAACCTTTATTCTCATAAGCTGCTTCTGGTCAGCAATTTTTCCCAGCAATGAGATTGTAAGTGCTACAGAAAATTTGTGGATCGTTGCTGGTATAAACCTGATCATGTTGTTTTTAGTCCATTGGAGCTGGTTTGGGGGAGGAATATGGGAGGCCTTGGAACTTTAGACTAGAGACACCTTTCAGTACTCAATGAGAGCTTGATAGACCATTCTGATGAAAATTTGAAAGACCTAAATCTAAATGCAGACAATGGGTGAACTTTAGATGCTCAGTTTATGAGGTTTCAAAGGGGAAAGAGGATTTTTTCTGTAAGTGAACTAGAGGGAATTTGTGTGATAGTCTGCCTTTGTTATGCCCATGTCCTTGGACATTGAGCAAGTGAATTTAAAAGTATTGTAATGGTACATTTGACAAAGTAAAATGCAGATCAGAAGGATATGACAAAAGGTAAAATGTTTGCTGCAGAAGCAATCGTGGACTGGTTTTAGGCTTCTTCTCCAACAATTGTATAAGAGATCACCATCGTTAAGACTGTGCAAGCTGCTCAGCATTAGGTCAATAGAAGTGCTTTTATTGTTGTTTTCTTAGATGAAGACCTTAAGGAAAAATGACAAATGAGTTTTCTGCTCCTCAGATTTGGGCATTATTTCTCCCATGAATTAAACTCAGAAGGCATCATGGTGCTGGAAAGAAGTGACTGTAGTGCTCAGTACTGTAACATCTCTATCACACTTTGCAAGGCTCAGGGTCTAATGCTGAAGAGGTGGCAGAAAGAATGTAAGAGCCAAAGGAAGGGTAGGACTCCTTACAGTGTGCTCCCCCCAGACACAGAATGGCCTGGATATCCATGACCTCACAGTGCCTGACACTACCTACACAAGAACATCATAACAGGAAGAAAAGAACATGACATCAAAATGAAAGAGAGACTGATTGAGATGGGGAGGGGATATGATGGAGAATGGAATTTCAAAGGGGAAAATGGGGGGTGGGGAAGAAGGTATTACCATAGGATATTTTTTATAATCATGGAAGTTGTTAATAAAAATCTGAAATTAAAAAAAAAAAATGACAGCCTACCTGATATTGGTTGTGTAATTATGACAAGTTGAGGGGAAAAAAGGGTCTTTGGATTGCAACACTATTATGGAGATGGCTGCTAAATGAGGTGACACAGGAAGAAACTCACCATATGGAAACCAAGGTAGGGGTATAAAGTGTAAGGCTGAACCATGGGTTGCAGAGGTGACTCCATAATTTTGGTGATGTGAGGACGTTGAAACAGCTTCCAAGAAAAACGGATGGCTTAAGTGGATAAGTGGATTCTTCTTAGAAAGCAAACAGTATAGGTGGAAGTGTGGAATTCCCCAAGTGTTCTAGAGCACAAGAGATTTTCATCATGAGCTCCAGATGCCAGACCTGGATCTATGGGATTTGCTGTTTGCCCTGCCTAGATTTCAGTCTCACTTTGGTTTTGTTTTATGTTTTGTTTTTGTTTCTGGCTATGTCTACATCTTCCACTTTGTAGTGGTAATATTTGCTCTGTGCCTTTTTGTGGAAATTGTGTTTTGATTTTACAGGGCTCACAGTTAAGAGACAATCTTTAGTCTCAGATAAGACTTAGAAATTTTGAACAGTGCTGGTACTAGTAAAGACTGTGGGGACTTTTTAAAGTTACACAGAATACATTTTGCATCATGAGTTGATTTTTGAGTCTATGGTTGGTTGTGGAATATGTGGTAGGTAGCTTGAATAAAATATCACCAAGGGACTCATGTGTTTGAATATTTGATCCCCAGCTGGTGACAATTTTGGGGCCCTTGGGAGGTAGAGACATGTTGGAGATGTGTCACTGGGGGGCAGCAGCTTTGGGACAATGTAGCACTATTCTAAGTGGAGTATTTAGACTACTTCCTTCCTGCTACTGACATGATGTGATGCCTACATGACGTTTTTTTGTTTTTGTTTTTGTTTTTGTTTTTGTTTTTCTAGGTAGGGTTCCATTCTAGCCCAGGCTGACCTGAAATTATACATGTAGTATCAGGGTGGCCTTGAACTCACCGTGATCCTCCTACCTGTGCCTCCTGAGTGCTAATTTTAAAGGCATGCATCACCACATCAGGCTATGTGACTGTTTTTGTCATGCTTTCCATGACATGATGAAAACTTTTGAAGCTATAAGCCAAAATATGCCCTTTCCTGCCATAGCCAGTTTACAGTTGGGTGTTTTGTCCCAGCAAGAGGTAGAAGGTAATTACTATAAGTTCACTGCAGAATGTGAAAGTGAAGTTTAGCTAGGGTAAAATAAAACTTGAGAAATTTGGACTTTTGAAGAAGAACCAATTGACATAGGTGTCCTCTCTGTCAACCTAAAGCTCCCTTTCCAACCTCTAGGGTACCCACTTTCACACTCTAAATCATTCTCACCTTCCTTATTGCTGAAAGCCACATCCATGGTATGTGCCTTATCAACACCTCTCCAAGATATTCTACTTGCATTCTCTCTGGTTTTCTACATGGCTCCCTATCTGAATTCTTCTCAAATACTTTTCAATCTTAACACTGTTTTTCCCAGAATCTCCCTTCATACCCTTGATCTAGACATCCTGCCAGCTCCTATTTCAACATTGCTTTCCCATAAGAAATAACTACTCTTAGATATGTTCGGGCCCAGGTAACATTGCTCAGAACATTGTTCTCTCTCTCTCTCTCTCTCTCTCTCTCTCTCTCTCTCTCTCTCTCTTTTTTCCTATAGCATAAGTACTGGGAGTGATGGTGGGGAAAAGACAGACTTTCAGGGAAAGCAAAAAGTGTGGTTTGCAAATTTAGTCCTGAAAAATTAGAGAATTAATCAGTTGAATGGCAGAGTAATTGATAGGAGTTCACAATAAGGGGTCAAGATGATCTGGGTACCTTTGCTTGAAGATCTCTAATTTCTGTGTACATATAATTTGTTAGAACACAAATGAAAAGAAACTTAAACTGTCAATAAGTGGAGACACTGAATGTTGAGTTGAAGCAGTCTGGCTCTACCTTAAAGGGAATGGAGCAATGTTGAGATTTAGCCAATGCCTTCAGCAGAGACCCATCTTCACTACCCTTTCCTGCCCTTACCTGTCAATTCACCTTAGGTCTTTACATTAACTCTTGTACTTTTCATCCTAATATTCAATCATATGAGCTAAATGAAGCTTGTTCTTATGAATTATGGCTTTACTTTTGATCAGTCATCATACTTTGGAATAGTTTAGAAACTGATTAAGGGGCTTGCTTAGGCCTTGGCATGAAGCAAAGTCTATAGTGACTTCTATGGTTTATCAATATCTCTTTTAAATCCAGGTTCTGTCACACTTGTAGACCTCTTATCTCTGAAGTGTTGTCATTCTATTTGGAATATAAACTTTTACTGTTCAATATAGGTTACTTTATTCATATGTCTCTGTGGCTTTTCTGTGAATGGTGGGGTGACTCCATCATTCATGAGAGAATCAGATAGAACCCATTTTCTCAATCCATGAAAGCCTAAGCTCTAGGAACTAGAAGAGTTATTTATCAAGTTACTATTATTTGGAAACTGATAGAACAGATATTATCACCCTAGCTATCTATCAGTCATAAAAGCTTAGTCAAGGACTGATAAATAAATGGGGAGGTTAGATTCAAGGGAAGAACCTCAAAGGTAACTATGCAGGGTAAAGTTGACAGGGATTTGAATGACTGTGGGCAAGAGATGATATGAGATTACTATGCCATGTTTCAAGAAGATACACTATATATAGAACAAGACACCGAGTAGATTTCATAATCACCGCATTTTCTTGTACCCTTTAGACAGGTATGATGGCATGGGAAAAGGAAACTACACAGAGGAAGACAGGAAAGATCCATAAATATCCATTTACTCAAACAGTTTGTGTTTTAAGCTTTTAGGAAGAAACGGCAGGGTAAAATGGGTAGTTGGTATCCTTTTGGAAGAGTTCATTGACTTTCTGTGTAAAATAACAGAAGGTTGAAATAATTTTTTAGGAAACACCCCACAGACTTATTATACCAAAATTCCTGACAAATGTAAGCAGAAAAGTGGCTTTGACATTACTTAAAACAAAAAAAAAAAAAAAAAATAGTTCTGAGGTGGTGTAGGAAATGGACAACAGAGGTCAAGATGAATGTAGGGAGACAATGTAGAAAGCTGTTGCTAGCATGGATAGTCCAGTGCAAGTTTAATGTGATCGCCTAAAGAGGAGTGAATGGGTACGCCTTAAAATAGGCTTCAAAGGGCTGGAGAGATGGCTTAGCGGTTAAGTGCTTGCTTGTGAAGCCTAAGGACCCCGGTTCGAGGTTTGGTTCCCCAGGTCCCACGTTAGCCAGATGCACGAGGGGGCGCACGCGTCTGGAGTTCGTTTGCAGAGGCTGGAAGCCCTGGCGCGCCCATTCTCTCTCTCTCCCTCTATCTGTCTTTCTCTCTGTGTCTGTTGCTCTCAAATAAAAAAAAAAAAAAAAAACAGAAAGAAAAAAAGAAAAAAAATAGGCTTCAAAGAAATATAGGTGGTAGAATCTTCAGGACTTGAAGAACAACAGAGATTTGGAAGAAGGAAGAGCCCAGGTGACTGTAACAGTACAGGACAGTAAACACAGGACATGTAGGACTGTGTTCCAAGTAGTCATTATGGCCAGAAAGGCTAAGCTCTGGCCTTACACTACTGCACGAAACTGTTCTCTTGTTTATTTAGGCTAGATATTTAGAAGAATTTCAGGAAGTAAAAACAGACTAAGGAAAGCAATGGAAGGACCACTGGAGGATAGAACAAAGGCAGGAAAAGTCAAAGACTGGGTCAGATCTGAGACACACTGTGATTGATATGGATTGTGGTTGACATGGACTGTTACTGACATGGATGTGGACATTGGCCTATAGACAACAGATTTACTTAGTTTTATCTTGCAATGGCATGACACTCTGGCTATTCTTTAGACAATGAGGCAGACCAAAAAAAAAAAAAAAAAAAAAGGTTAAAAGTCAACATTGAAAAAATAGTAGTGCATATGTGAGAGATACTGGAGAGCTAAACTTTCACTGTCATGGAAGCTGGAAAGAGGAAGGAAAAGCAGCATGACCTGTCAGGAGGACAAAATTCCAAGACTTCGTGAAATGTACATCAAGAAGAATTCTCTGCGACTTGGATATAGATTGGATGGTGATGCTATTAATTAGTTAGAAAATACAAGAAGAGAGCTGGAAGGTTGGCTTAGCAGTTAAAAGTGTTTGCCTCCAAAGCAGGAGGACCCAGGTTCAATTTCCCAGACCCACGTTAGAAAAATGCACAAAGGGGCGCTTCCATCTGGACTTTGTTTTCAGTGGGTAGAGGCCCTGGCACACCCATTCTCTTCCTCTCTCTCTCTCTCTCTACCTTTTTTTTTTTTTTCTGTCAAATAAATAAATAAATATTTTTTTTTAATTTAAAAAGAAAAGAAAATACAAGATGAATGAGTTTGAAAGATGATGAACTCCATATTAGGTACACTGAATTGTTTACACTTGGATACTCTGTTGTTACTTAGATTTATTAGTGAGGAAGATGGCAATAAGAGAACAATGAGCTCTGAAAAGCAAAATGTCAGTTTCAGCTTAGCACCTAGGATTATGACTTTACTAGTGATTAGAATTATTTGAAAGCCCTGGCCAAAAAAAAAAAAAAAAAAAAAAAAAATTCTTTTTTTTCTTTCTTTTTCTTGCGGGGGTGGGGGAGCAATCCAAATATATTGGCCTTTTTATGACAGAGAGAGCCAGAAAATTGGTGCTCCATGACAGCCATCCACTGTAATTGAACTCCAGATGCATGTGCCCCTTGTGAGCATGTGTGGCTTTTTGCACTTGTATCACTATGCATCTGGCAGGTCAGGAGAGTTGAACATGAGTCCTTTAGTTTCACAGGCAAGCGCCTTAACCACTAAGCCATTCCTCCAGTCTCCAACAGATATTTTCTACCACAGAATTTTATATATATATTTTTTTTTTGTTCATTTTTTATTTATTTATTTGAGAGTGACAGACACAGGGAGAAAGACAGATAGAGGGAGAGAGAGAATGGGCGCGCCAGGGCTTCCAGCCACTGCAAACGAACTCCAGACGCGTGCGCCCCCTTGTGCATCTGGCTAACGTGGGACCTGGGGAACCGAGCCTCGAACCGGGGTCCTTAGGCTTCACAGGCAAGCGCTTAACCACTAAGCTCTCTCTCCAGCCCAGAATTTTATATTTTTTGTTTCATATTATCTCTATTTATTTACATAGAGAGAATATATCTCTCTGAGAGTATAGTTCAGAGAGATTTAATTAAGCCTAGTTGTATGATCACCACAATCAAGACAGAAGATATTTCCATCATCTACAAATATTCCAGTATATTCATAGACAGTTTTCTGTCACTGCTTATTGCCAGCACCTGCAGTTACTAACTCTTATCCACAAAAAAGGGGAGTGTGTAGTCATTTGTGCCCGACTATTTTCATTGAGTAATGCTCTTGAGATGTGTATTCATCAGTTAATTGTTTGTTATTGCCAGCTAGAATATTACAATGTCTGGTGAATCATAGTTTACTTACTGCTCATAAGTCATGGACACTGGGTTTTTCCTCATTTATAATTTATAAATTTACTGTAATTGATATATGAATCTAAGTATTTCTATAGATGTAAGATATCAATGTCCTTAGCAAATCAAAGGAAAATGGTGTGCATTGTATTAAGTTTGGCTAATATGAGAAACAATTGTGGAACTATTTTTCTTGTCATTCCTTGTTGTTATTTGTGTCATCTTGTGAGAATTCCCATTATTCCACAGCATTTCCATCACAAGGATTTGTCATCTTTTTAAACTAGAGTCATGGAAATGTGGGCTCAATGTGATCTCATTATTCATTTCACTAAACACTAATGTCATTGAACATTTTCTAAGTTTAATTCCCAACCTTGATTTTTACTTTTTTCTTGAATGATGTGTTTATTTGAAGTTTTGCCTCATTTTAAAAATGGAACTAAGGTGACATCTGAATAAGATGATGGACTAGAAGGCTATATATGTGAGCTAGTGAGGGAAATGGAATTAAAAAAAAAAAAACACTACCAAATAGTCTCTTCAGAAATCCACAAATTAATTGAAAGGATTCTGGAAAAGAGCAGAAGGTAAGACACACAGCAGAGCATAATGCCTAAGGAAGACAGATTCTGCCTGATGTGCAGTGGGGAGGGGCCTTTTGATGCTGCTTCCAAATGGTCAGACAGAAGAAAGCTAGTAAGTCCCACCTTTAGGACAATCTGCATTTCTCTTGAGCTTCAAATCCAGCTCGGGGTTTTAGTGCTATTCCCCTGGTGGTTGAGTGAGCAGTGGGAGGAATGCCATTTGCCATGCTATCTGGCTCAGAGGGCAGTGGCCAGGTACCATCTTGAGTGAAAATCCATTGTTCAAACCTGAGCGGCTTCAGGAGCCTGGGATCAAGCACCAGTCAAGGGCTGAGAAGCCTCAGTTTGGCAGGGAAGAGTCTGGCAGCAAGAGGCTTCATCAGGCTGAGAAGTACATGAGGAGAGACATTGTCTCCCCAAAACTGTGTCTTGTTTGCATGTTCATCCCAGCAACATGAAGCTGACTTCAGCACCCTGATTTCAAAACTAAATTAAGATACCACAACAAAGAATACC
Source organism: Jaculus jaculus (assembly GCF_020740685.1). Taxonomy (NCBI): domain Eukaryota; kingdom Metazoa; phylum Chordata; class Mammalia; order Rodentia; family Dipodidae; genus Jaculus; species Jaculus jaculus. Next base: position 137,534,623 of record NC_059102.1, read on the forward strand.
AAAGATCATTTTACCTTATGAACATAGTGAAAAGTTTATAAATTGAATTCAAGAACCATCAAGAAAACTGTATACCATTACTTAGTTGAATTTATTCCACTGATGCAAGTCTGTGTCAACACAAATGAATATGTATAATTCAGTGCATAAGTAGACTTAAGGACAAGAATTAAAGCAAATGATCATATCAAGGCTTTTAATAATGGTCACTATCCCATCATGAGAAAAGTCCTGTAAAAAACTAGGAGAAGTATAAATATACCTCAACATAGTATAGGCAATATATGACAAACAAGTAGTTAACATTATAAATGAATAAAAACTGAGAGTATTTCTTTTATAATCTGTAATGACATAAGGGCTTCCACTCTCTCTACTTTTATTCAATATAGTATCAGAAATCTTAGAGCAATAAGAAATGAGTAAGAAATAAAGTTGATAAAATTGCAAAGAAAGATACAAAATTATCTGTTTGAAGATGGAATGATACCAAATGCAAAAGACCCTAATAACACTTTCAGAAAATCCTTAGACGTGATAAGACTTTCAGAAATTTAGCATGATATAAAATCAACAAACAGAAATCAATATCTTGTGTATTTATCAATAATAAATTGGCTTAGAAAGAAAGTAGGTGTATGTGGTGAGGAAGGAGGCAGAATCTAATTCACAATACATTTTTATAAATTACCTAAGAAAAACCTAATTATGAAAGTAAAAGTCCTTTACAATGGTTACCATAGGACACTGAATAAAGAATTTGAAGACTACACTAAAAGATAGAATGAACTTTCAAACTCATGGATAGGCAAAGTTATAACTCTGAAAATGACCATATTGCCCCAAAAGAAATCTACAGGTTAAATGTAATCTCAATCAAAATTCTAATGAGTTTCATCACAGAAACAGGAAAAAAAAAAACTCTCCTAAAATTTATATGAAAGGAAAAAGGATCTGAATAGCTAATACAATCCTAAGTAGATAGAGAAAATCAGTAGGTATCGCAATACTTTATGTCAAATTAAGTGGCATCGTATCTAAATAGCATGATTCTGGCACAGAAGCAAAGCTGCAGAACAGTGGAATAGAATAGAGGATCCCAAAACAAGCCCACATAGTTTACGTCAACCCAATTACTGACAAAATTTTCAATAGCACACATTAGAGAAAAGATACCTTCATTAATAACTGATGCTGGGTATATTAGATTTCCATAGATAGAAGTATAAAACTAGATCCATAACTAGTATAAATATCAATTCAAAATAAATCAAAGATTTTAATGTAAGATCTGAAACTTTGTAATTCAAAGTAGAAATAGAGGAAAAGAACTTAAGTATATAGCAGTAGACAAGGTTCTTAAAACAGAACTCCAATAGCACAAGAAATCTCAAAAATTGACAAATGAGCTGGAAAGATGGCTTATCAGTTAAGACCCTTGCCTCCAAAATCTAAGGACCAAGGTTCAACTCCCCAGAACCCATGTAGCCTATTACCAGTGCTACAGGACTTGGAGTGCCAATTCTCTCTCTCCTTCACTCTCTCTCTCTCTCACACACAAAGATTTGATAAATAGGATTACATGAAATTTAGTATTCTTTTCACAGTGTTGCAATTACTCTCTCATTTCCTGGACAAGCAACCAAAAGTAGATGATGGGAGATAAGTGTTTTTTTATTAATTTTTATTTTGGCTTACAGTTTTGACAGAAAGTTTCATGATGTCAAGGGAAAGTATGACATGAGCAGAGACTAGTCATCACCTCTGCTATGCCAGATGGAACACAGAAGCAGGAGAGTGAGAGAACTAACATTGGCAAGCTAGGGACCAATAACCTCCAGGTCCACACCCAGCAACATACCTACTCACACAAGGCTCCACCTTCCAAATTGCGATCAGCTAGGGACTAAACATTCAGAATGCATTACTTTATGAAATGAACCTCATTCAAACCACCTCACACAGCAAAGGAAGCAGTCACCAGAGTGAAGAGAGAGGCTACATTTATGATTATATGTGTGTGACTATATGTTACTTTATATTCTGTGTGGGGATTACTGAATTTCTTTGTTTTATGAATTTATTCATTTATTAACATGAGAAAATTTGGGATCATTATGCCTTCAAAATGAATGACTCAATGTTATGAAGAACATTGATATGATTTGCATTTTTTTAATCACACACACACACATACACACACACACTGGGACAGGGAACTTTTTCTCCAATGCAGTTTATTCAAAGACATTAACCTCCATCCAAATGCATGTTTTCTCTCTCTCTTTAAGAAAGAATTTTCTTTTAATTAGACAATGAAGGATTAGGTTTCTAAGTTTTTTTTTCTTTTTTTTTCTTTTTATTAACATTTTCCATGATTACAAAATATATCCCATGGTAATTTCCTCCCTCCCCAACCCACACTTTCCCATTTGAAATTCCATTCTCCATCATATTACTTCCCCATTACAATCATTGTAATTACATATATACAATATCAGCCTATTAAGTATCCTCCTCCCTTCCTTTCTCTTCCCATATGTCTCCTTTTCAACTTACTGGCCTCTGCTACTAAGAATTTTCATTCTCACACAAAAGCCCAATCATCTGTAGCTAGGATCCATCTATGAGAGAGAACATGTGGCACTTGGCTTTCTGGGCCTTGGTTACCTCACTTAGTATAATCCTTTCCAGGTGCATCCATTTTTCTGCAAATTTCATAACTTCATTTTTCTTTACCGCTGAGTAGAACTCCATTGTATAAATGTGCCACATCTTCATTTTCAACTCATCAGTTGAGGGACATGTAGGCTGGTTCCATTTCATGCTATTATAACTTGAGCAGCAATGAACATGGTAGAGCACGTACTTCTAAGGAAATGAGATGAGTCCTTTGGATATATGCCTAGGAGTGCTATAGCTGGGTCATATGGTAGATCAATCTTTAGCTGTTTTAGGAACCTCCACACTGTTTTCCACAATAGCTGGACCAGATTGCATTCCCACCAGCAGTGTAGAAGGGTTCCTTTTTTTCCACATCCCCGCCAACATTTATGATCATATGTTTTCATGATGGTGGCCAATCTGACAGGAGTGAGATGGAATCTCAATGTAGTTTTAATCTGCATTTCCCTGATGACTAGTGACGTAGGACATTTTTTTAGATGCTTATGTGACATTTGTATTTCTTCCTTTGAGAATGCTCTATTTAGCTCCATAGCCCATTTTTTGGTTGGCTGGTTTGACTCCTTATTATTTAACTTTTTGAGTTCTTTGTATATCCTAGATATTAATCCTCTATCAGATATATAGCTGGCGAAGAGTTTTTCCCATTCTGTAGGTTGCCTCTTTGCTTTTTTCACTGTGTCCTTTGCAGTGCAAAATCTCTGTAATTTCATGAGGTCCCAGTGATTAATCTGTGGTTTTATTGCCTGAGCAATTGGAGTTGTATTCAGAAAGTCTTTGCCAAGACCAATATGTTGAAGAGTTTCCCCTACTTTTTCCTCTAGCAGTTTCAGAATTTCAGGTCTGATGTGAAGGTCTTTAATCCATTTGGACTCAATTCTTGTGCATGGCGAGAGAGAAGAATCTATTTTCATCCTTCTGCAGATATATATCCAGTTTTCAAAACACCATTTGCTGAAGAGGCTGTCTCTTCTCCAATGAGTATTTATGGCATTTTTATCGAATATCAGGTGGCTGTAGCTACTTGGGCTTACATCTGGGTGCTGTATTCTGTTCCACTGATCTACATGTCTGTTTTTGTGCCAGTATGATGCTGTTTTTGTTACTATGGCTCTGTAGTATAGGTTAAAATCAGGTATGGTGATACCACCAGCCTCATTTTTGTTGCTCAGTATTATTTTTGATATTCAAGTTTTTTTTGTGATTCCAAATCAATTTTTGGATTGTTTTGTTCTATTTCCATGAATAAAGTCTTTGGAATTTTGATAGGGATTGCATTAAATGTGTAGATTGCTTTAGGTGAGATTGCCATTTTCACAATATTGATTCTTCCAATCCAGGAACAAGGGATGTTTCTCCACTTTCTAGTGTCTTCTGCAATTACTCGCATGAGTGTTTTAAAGTTCTCATTGTAGAGATTCTTTACTTCCTTGGTTAGGTTTATTCCAAGGTACTTTATTTTTTTTGATGCAACTGTAAATGGGAGTGATTCTCTGATTTCATCCTCTGTGTGTTTTTTGTTAGCATATATGAAGTCTACTTATTTCTGTGTATTTATTTTGTATCCTGCTACATTGCTGTAAGTTTTAATCAGCTCTAATAGTTTGCTAGTAGAGTCTTTAGGGTCCTTTATGTATAGAATCATGTCATCTGCAAATAATGATAACTTGATCTCTTCATTTCCAATTTGTATCACTTTTATGAGTGTCTCTTGCCTTATTGCTATGGCTAAGACTTCCAAAACTATATTAAATAAAAGTGGGGACAGTGGACACCCTTGTCTTGTTCCTGATTTTAGTGGAAAGCTTCCAGTTTTTCCCCATTTAGTAATATGTTGGCTGTAGGCTTGTCATAAATAGCCTTTATTATATTGAGATATGTTCCTTCTATTCCCAGTCTCTGTAGGACTTTTATCATGAAGGGATGTTGGATTTTGTCAAATGCTTTCTCTGCATCTAATGAGATGATCATGTGATTTTTGTCCTTCAACCCGTTTATGCAATATATTACATTTATACATTTGTGTATGTTGAACCATCCCTGCATCTCTGTGATAAAGCCTACTTGGTCAGGGTGAATGATCTTTTTGATATACTCTTGTATTCTGTTTGCCAATATTTTGTTGAGAATTTTTGCATCTATGTTCATGAGGGAGATTGGTCTGTAATTTTCTTTTTTGTTCTATCTTTGCCTGGTTTTGGTATCAGGGTGATGCTGGCCTCATAGAAGGAGTTCGGTAGAATTCCTTCTTTTTCTATTTCCTGGAAAAGCTTAAAAAGCAATGGTGTTAGCTATTCCTTAAAAGTCTGGTAAAATTCAGCAGTGAATCCATCCGGGCCTGGGCTTTTATTAGTTGGGAGATTATTGATCACTGTTCGGATCCCCATGTTTGTTATAGGTCTATTTAAGTGATTAATCTCATTTTGATTTAATTTAGGTAGGTCATATAGATCAAGGAAATCATCCATTTCTTTCAGATTTTCATTCTTTGTGGAGTATATGCTTTTGTAGTACGTCCCTATGATTTTTTGAATTTCTCTTGATTCTGTTGTGATGTTATCTTGTTCATCTCTGATTTTATTCATTTGTGTCTCTTCTCTCTTTCTTTTGGTCAGATTTGCTAAGGGTTTATCAATCTTGTTTATCCTTTCAAAGAACCAACTCTTTGTTTCATTAATTCTTTGGATTGTTCTTTTTGTTGATAGATTCTAAAGTTTAAGTAAACATATAGTACTTATACATGTTGTCTTTCGTTTCATGGCTCTCCTCTTCCCCTCCCCATTTATCCTTTTCTCCCAGACATTCCTACTCCCTGTATGTATTCAGTAACTACTCTTGCCAATCTACTATACTTCCCCAATCCTTCCACATGTCTCTTAAATTTGTATTTGAACTTCCTAACCTGCATTAGTGTTTCTTAATGCAACTGACAATCAAAATCTAATTATTTCATGTGTGGGTATGCATATAAGAGAGAATATGCAGTGTTTGTCTGTGTTATCTCATTATTATTCCATCAAGATCCATTTATTTTCCTGTGAATTTCATAATTTGTTCATTTTTACAGCTGAATAAAAATACATTGTATATGTGTCCATTTAAGAATAAGGTGGCTTTAGGTTTATTGTACAAGGCTGTTATTATTTTGAAATATGATCCTTCCATCATCCCTCATTTTTCTACTGTTTTTATCATGAACAAATTCTATATTTTGACACAGGCCTTTTTTTGCATCTATTGAGATGCTCATCTGATTTCTGTCTTTTCATTGACTTCAAGGATGTATTGTGTTTATTGATTTCCATATTCTGAACTTTCCTTACATCCTGGGAATACAGCATACTTAACTCAGGTAGATGATATTTTTATGTGTACTTTAATTCAATTTGTAAGAATTTTATTGAGAACTGTTGAATCCAAGTTCATGTGTAATATTGGTATAATTTTCTTGTGTTTCTGTCTATATTTGGTGTTAATGTAATGCTGGCTTTATAGAAATCATTAGGGTGCAGTTCATCCCTTTCAATTTTATGAAATAATATGAGAAATAGTAAGAGTAGTTTCAGTGCTTCTGTAAAGGTATGGTAGAACCCAGCAGTGAATCAGTCTGATCCTGGGCTTATATTGGTTGAGAGATTTTAACTATCAATCAATCTTGTTACTTGTTATAACTCTTTTGAATCTCTTCTGGGTTTAATTTTGGTAGGTCATGTGTGTCAAGAAAATTCTTCCACTATTTCAGATTTTTCAATTTGATGGAATATAGGATCTTATATCTAGGAATAAAGGAAATACATCTTTATGATTCCCTGAATTCCATTGGTATCTAGAGATCCTTTCTTCATCTCTAGGCTTGATAAGTAGGGACCTTTTCACTTTTATTTTTTTTTCTATTTGGCTAAGGATTTATCATGTGTATTTGTCATTTCCAAGTGTTATTTGTTTCACAATTTTTAAATTATTTTCTTCATTTCTACTTTATTTCTGTCTTGATTTGATTATTTCTTTCTATCTGGTACTTTTGAGTTTGGAATGTACTTTTTTTCCCAAGTCTTTCAGATCGAGAATTAAGTTATTTATTTATATATTGCTATTTTTGTAATATATACATTTTGAGTAATAAACTTCCCTCTTAGGACTATCTTCATTGTGTCCCATTCTTTTGAAATATTGGGTTTTCTTTGTCATTCAATTCCAAGAAGTTTTTGATTTCTGTCTTGATTTCTTTAGTGACCCATTCCTTGTTAATTTCTACCTTTATTCCATATTATCAGATAATAGGACTTATTTAAATCTTCCTGAATTTGTAGAGAATGGCTATGTGTTCTAACATGATATATTTTAGAAACAGTAACATGAGCTGTTGTGAATAATAGGTATGTTGTAGAGTATGAATGGAAAACTTTGTACATGGCTACTAAGTGCATTTTTATGTCTTTTATTTATTTATTTTTTGTTTATTTATTTGACAACAACAGACAAAGAGAGAGCAAGAGGCAGAGAGAGAGAGAGAGAGAGAGAGAGAGAGAGAGAGAGAGAGAGAGAGAATGTGTGTGCCAGGGTTCCAGCCACTGCAAATGAAATCCAGGCGCATGCACCCCCTTGTACATCTGGCTAATGTGGAGCCTGGGTAATTGAACCTTGAACCAGGGTCCTTAGGCTTCACAGGCATCACACTAAGCCATCTCTCCAGCCCTATTAAGTGCATTTGATTTGTGATATCATTCAGCTTTTTTTGTTTCTCTATTTTGCATTTACATGATTTGCCTATTGGTGATAGTGAGCTATTGAAGTCACTCACTATTATTGTGCTGGGACTTATGTCTGATTTTATGTCTTATAGATCTTGCCTTATAAAATTCACTGAGCCTGTGTTTAGTTTTTGTATATTTAGGATTGTAACAATCTTTGTGAATGTTTTCTCAATGAATATAAAGTGACCTTATGTATTTCTTTTGACTACTTTTGTTTTAAAGTATTTCCCCCCAGATATTATTCTAGTCACATCCACTGGTTTTAAAATTCCATTTGCTTGGGATATCATTTTCCATCCTTTCATCCTAAGGTAGTGTCTCTCTTTAATGGTAAGATGGGGTTCTTGAAGACAGAAAATGGATCTTGTGCTTTGATCCAGCCTGTTAACCTGCATTTTTTTTTTCCATTGGGGAGTTGAGTTAATTTTTATTCAAAGTTATTGAAAGGTGTGAGTTAATCCCTGTTGACGATTGATGATATTGGTAATTTTGTAGTATTTGATGTTTTCATTGCAGGTTTGTACTAAGCATGCTGATTCTCCAGGCTCCAAAGGGGCAGCTTCTGTTACTGAAAATCATTGATTAAAAGTCAGAGACAAAATAAGAATACATAACTGCTGGTACTCAATATTGTTCTGGCTCTTCCACACAACAGTTTTAAAGGCAAGTGATATTAAAATGTGTAAACATTACCATAATTTTTCTAGAAAGTATTTTATTTAGAATAGTATATCTAAATAATAATAATAATAATAATAATAATAATTCACTATGTTATTTAAGAACAAAATAAATGCTAAAAGCTTAGTAGTTTTCATATCAAAGATATGCAATACTGTAATCCTTATATCCATGATTTTAAAATTAAAATTAAAATACATAGAAATATTCAGAGGAAAAATTACAGTAAAAAAGCACTATACATAGGTAGGTTGCATAAAACACCAATGAATCACGTTATTTAAGGCACTGTGATATCAGTTTGTGAATTCAAGACCCATGAGATAGTCAAATAAAATACTATACTTTGCTATTTCTATATATTTCTGTGTATTTGAATACCTACCCTGAAAAATAAATATGAGATCCACTAACTAAGGTCATGGAGAATTTCTGGACCTCAGTCACCACTTGAAAATATTCCCCCAAATCATATGATAGTAATCCTATGAAAGAACATACAAATAGGAGAGTTAAGTTTTTTTTTCAATTTTAGAAGTCAATGAGAAGCAAGTCTTTGAAAAGCTAAAAATAAAATATATAGAAAGATGTATTTCTGCCTACGTGATTCTGTCCACTTCTGTGTATTTCTATGAACAATCCTCTCTTCACAAAGTAGGGAAAGAAAGTCTGAATTTTTTCTTAATGGCACTAACCCTACCTCCTATCAAAACTCCCTATCCTGAATTCAGTGCACAAGTCCTGAGGGAGATTTCTAGAGAAAACATCAAAAATCACAAGCTCATGAATACACCTATACTGGTACTGACAAGTGAGAACAAACACTTTTGTTTCAAGAATATTTAGTATAGTCCATTGTGACCCTCACAACACATTTTATTATTCCAAGAGCTATAATTACATGGAGTTCATCTGAGACTAGTATTGAGAATGAGACCATAACAAACTTTCTGAATCAGATCCCACCTGAGGTTTGTTCACACACTATTACCTTAACCCTATAGTGTGTGAACAAAGCTCAGGTGAAATCTGACTCAGGTTGTTATGGTCTGAATGCTAAATATCCCCAGAAGGTGGTGCTACTTGGGAAAGTTGTGAAATCAACAGAAAGTGGAGCCTTGCTGTAAGTGGGTCGCTTGTAGTAGGGCTTGAGTTTTTACAGCCTGACCATGCTTCCTGTTTGTCCCTTCCTCCTGGTTATGGAGTCAGCACGACCAGTTTTGCTTCATGACTCTGCCCGTTTGCCTTCGCCACCATGACAGAACGTATCCCCTTGAACCTACAACACTATAGGACAGAATAAACTCTTTTCTCCATTAAAGTATATCCTGCCACGTATTTGGTTGTAGCCATATTAAAGTAATATGGATGTTCTCTGAGGAAAAGGAACTTGAGCTGCTCCCAAATCCACTACTGTGATCTTCATCTGCACTGCTAGGATCTGACAAGTTTCTGCCTTTGTTCTCTTCTCCATCTTCTTTCTTTTCTGACCCCTTAAGGGATGAAATTCTGAACAGTCTCTGAAAAACCTGACCCTTCACTGCCCTGCCACCCCTACTCTCCAAGCCTTTCCTTGCAAACCCTTTGCTAACGGAAACGCAGACCTGTTCATCTGAACAGAGCAATAGACCCTCCATTCATATGCATATCCTCAGGTGATAAAATCTTGAGCCAAAGGACAATATATTTCCAGGATGGTTTCTGCAGCTCTGCAGCCTGGATCATGCAATGTTCCTCTGGGTCTGTGGGATGTGGTACCAGTACTGCCAATCTTGCACTCCAATGGGGAGGGCACTTGCTATGACTCCTATCTAGAATGCAAATATTGCTCAAATCTTGGGTCTCCATGGAATTTAATTTACCTGGAAAAGTCATAGTTTTTTTATAGAGATCTGATTTCTTCTGCATTTTCTGAAATTTCTTTTGGGTTTTGATTCAGTGCTTCCTGAAAACAACAGGTGTTCTGTTCCAGATTAACACAGTCTTCACTGAATTGAGCCTCTTCCCATTCATTTCTAATTTCTCCTGGAAATATTGAATATATTTCATCTTCATTTGCTTTGGAAAACCCTTCATAATATTTTGGTGAGCTTCCAACTTCTCAACACAAATGCAGTTGTAAGAAATAAGTAGCCGATGACTTCTTTAAGAAATTCCATATGCTTAGGGTTAGAGAGATAGCTCATTTTGTAAAGTGCTTACCTTGCAAGCAAGTCTGAGGACATGAGTTTGATCCCCAGTACCAGTGCAAATGCCAGATGGTTACAGTTACCTTTTAGGTAGTCAAGCTGACATAGAGGGGTCCTTTCAGATCTTTATACTCTTCTAAGCTAGGGGGTCTTTACTAAATGATCTTTTAGCTTCTGAAGCCTCTAAAATCTTTCATTTTCCACATGGGAGTGAGTTTATCCCTTTACACTCTGCTCCACTTTTTGAAAAGTTGTGTGTGTGTGTGTGTGTGTGTGTGTGTGTGTTTCTTTAAGCTCTGGCCCTTTTTTGGTTTCCCTGGAAATCCCCTTCATTGTTCCAGCCTTATTCTGTATATTAATTTTCTCATATAAACCTTATACCTTAACCTTTTTTTTGGAATCTCTTTCCTCAATTCTTTGTGGGAATGAAAAAGAACCTAAAAGTTGGAATTTACAGACCAAGCCTCCTTGCCCTCCAAAATCTTATAACACTTTCACAATGTTGGGTCAAATACCTAACTAGACGTACCTTATAGGGGGGAAAGTTTTGTATTTGCCTATCATCTCAGTGGGAAGCCTCATGGTAGCAGGGAAAAGCATGACATTAGCAGAAGCTGGACATCACCTCCTTGCAACAGCAGGTGGAAAACAGCAACAGGAAAGTGAGCTCAACTGGCACTGGCAAACTGAGTGCTGATAAACCTCAAAGATTATTGTCAGTGACACACCTCCTCCAAAAACTCTCAACCTTACAAATTGCCACCAGCTGAGGATTAACTATTCAAAACAAGAATTTAGGGGACATCTGATTCAAACCACTACCCTGGCATAGTGGTACAGGCCTATAGTCCAGTGCTAGGAATGCAAACATAGGTAGATCCTAGGGCTGTTATGTCCAACCCAATTGATGAGTTCTTGGCCAATGAGAAACCCAGTCTCAAAATGGATATACCTTCATGAAGGAGAACCCTGAGAGGTTCTTCTCGGGCCTCCACACATGAATACATTCATACACACTCATGCACCTCCCCCTCCCGTACATACACATAAACATGCATCCTGGCTAGCACTGGATGATAGGTTATAGTTCATGGAGGCCAGTAACTTTAGGATGCCTTCTTTGGGTCAGGGGTCTCAGACCTGAGGTGCACCATTTCAGAGTTTTTGAGTGACTTTTATTTTTATGTATTGATTTATTTGTATTAACTACTTTTGTACTCAGTGAATACAGTCAATTTGGTACCATTATTAGGCTCATCCATGACCTACCCCCTCCCCTTGGCCCCTCCTTGTTGAAGTATATGGGACATGCATTCTGGAGTTAGCCCACAGTTATGGGTAGGATAAATGTCTCTGTATATCATGACCCAACATGTGGCTCTGACATTCTTTCTACCCCCTCTTGCACAAAGTTTCCCTGAGCCATGTTGGGTTCATTTTTGGTCTGCTTCAATGATGAGGTATTGGGGGCCTCTGGGTTTCTGGATCTCTGATTTGGTAGGAGTTGATTCTTCTCTGTGTTGATGTCCTTCACCCTTGTGCTGGAACCCAGTTCACCAAGAAAACAGCACCCTTGCTTGTTTCTCCAATTGTTCTTAGTTTCAGCCGGGACCCTTTTGAGGAATGATGGGGTGGCTCTCTCCTTAGGATCTATGTCTATCTGAAAAAGAGAAACAGATTCTCCAACGGAGAGTAAGTTAGCACCAGACAAATGAGATAACCCTTACTTTTTAATATAAAATTTAATAGGTATAGGCCCTCTTGTAGCTCACAATTGGTGGTAGCTTGTTAATGGAGAGCAGGCTTATGTTTGGATATGGTTCTGACTTGTTTCTCAGCTCTAGCTATGGGTCCAGTACCACTGAGGGGATCAGTTAGCCAGTTGGTTTCTCCCCATGGCTGTGCACCACTATTGCACTTCTGTGAGCATCATGACAGGTTATTTTCTGTTAAGTAGGTTAGACCATGAGTTGCTTGGACAGATATTGGTCATTTTCCCCCAGCAGCCCATGTAGCACCTTCTGACACTAGATGTGCTGACTTTCTGGGGACTGACTCTCTTCCAGCTTCCAGCCATGCCATTCCATTTTACATGTCATCCACATAAGGTGTCTTCAGCAGTAGGGTCTTACCACTAACCTTTGGTGGGTCATCAAGTACTCTGACAGAAATCTGTCTTTCTTTTAGGAAACCTCTCTGATCAAAAGCTCATTGTGGATGATACCCACATGCTGGTTCTGGGATTTATAGGACAGTGACCACTAAGAAAAGGAAGAAAAAGATAACTAATATAAAAGAGTTAGAGAGAAGAGAAGAGAGAGAGAGGCTGTAGAAGCTTAACGTCAGTCTTCATTATACCCTCTCCAGTGTCTTGTGGCTCAGGTGTTCCCTCTCAGGGCCTGCTGAAGGTTCAGCCTTTTGTTCTGCCTTTAAGTATGTAGAATTTTATGGTACCATTGCCATTTGGGTCTATATTTGTGTTTCCTACCCCTTTCCTTGCCCTCCCCTCCCTCCCCACCCATCCTATTGTCTAGTCCATGAGATGCTTGCTGGGTATATAAGGCATCTTGGGTAGATTCAGGTTAGGTGCTGTAGATGAGTGAGACTATGTGGCAATTTTTTTTTCTGTGACTGGGTAAGTTCACTGAGAATGATCTGTTCCAGGTTCAACCATTTTTCCTCAAATTTCATTGTGTCATTTTTTTTTCTTACTGCTGTATAGAATTCTATTGTGTAGATATACCACTTTTAAGTCCTTTGTTATACAGAAACTTTAGCAGGCACTCATAGCCCACATAATAAACACTCGGCAGGTAAGTCATTTTGGAAGTCCTACAGAAATGTCTTTAAAATAAAAAAGTATGATTCTGTATTTCTGAAGATTCCATAATTGGTTTGTTCAGCATTTGTAGCAAAATAAATCCAATTGGCTCAGGTGTTATGTGTTTTGGGGCTCTTTAGAGGGCAACAATACCTTCTTGTGATTTTCATAGTCCAGCCAATGCCAAGGTCTTTGAGCACCTTCCTAGAAAATTTTATCAATTAAAGGAAATCATATTTTAGTGATGTAGGCTGGAATTTGTTGAATTACTCTCAGGCATGTTAACTTTCTCTTTAAATTCTTAGATACTTTATGATTAGTTCATGGTTTGGAGAAGGGGTCAGTAAATGTCTTCTTTTTACCATCAAATAGTAAATGTTGCAGGCTTTATAACTCATTCACGCCTCTGTTGAGACTCTCCATCTTCAGAGGCGGCAGAGAAGTGTCCATAGCTAGTCTGTGAACAGTGAGTGTGCTCTTCTGACAGAGCCCTGGTTCCGGAAATGCTGCATCAGCCACTGTGGGACATCATGTGTGCATTTCTGACTTACAGTCTTGTGTTCAAGCTTTTTAATGGATTACTGTATCATTTATTCCAAGGCTAATTTTTCTCAACTATGAAGGCTTGGCCCTCATGGTAGGGTCTCTGCTAAGTACACTATTAATTGAAGCATGTACCTAATTCTCCTTATTCTGGCTTGAGGGAGAATGATCCCTCAGCAGGACTGGATGAGTCTGAGCTTTATTCATCTTACAACAACTTGGTAATTTTCCTTGGCCTCTTGGAGTTTCACCTTGAGCATGCATATGCATATAGTTAACAAAATACAGGAACTCTTAAACAGATCTTCGTATCTTTTCCTCCTTTTCCATCAAATTTCATGTTCATTTTTAGATTAAACTAAGATTATTTATCTCTGTGTTCCCCACCTACTCTACTTATCCTAAAAAATCTATCTCTGGGCCAAAAGCTTGCCCATTTTATCTACATTTCCTAAAAATCCACAGTGCTAATCTGCCTGCTGGCCAATTTTTACAAACATTTGTTTCCTGTGTATTTAGTGATGATAGTAATTTGAATGCCATCTTATTTCTTCATGGCAAGTACCCCTAATGGCATTAATAGTACATTGTGTTTCTTTATACTATATTATCCTCACAATGGCAAATAAGATTCCTCTGTGTTTTTTTTTTTTTTTCTCCTTTTCAAGGATGAGAACACTAAGGTTCAGAGAGCTTCAGTACTTACCTAGTATTATACAACCAGTAAACAAGAGTTCTGAGATTTGAACCAGGTCTCCTGATTCTAAAAGCCCTGCTCATAATGACCACAAGAGGAATTTCAATACCCTCATAAACCTATGGCTTCCTTTAAATAATTTTTTCTTAATAATTAAACTTATGATTTATATTATTTAATAACATTTTCTTGGCATTACAACATATTCCCTATAAAAGAATTTCTCATATTTCACTGTTCAAAAACCTCACTTTGGCATTTGATAAAAACATATTTCCAATCTGTCTTTATGAAGATTTTTTTCCAGGAAGTTTAAGATGAGGCCTACGCTTTTACAATCACACAAGGAGACCTCTGGGATCAGATAAGTTTGTCAGACATTCTATATAAGATGCCTTTTATTGGCTGCATGAGATTTAATTACGTAGATATTCTATAATTTAATTTCCAGCTCTCTGCTGGTAGATTGTGTGGTTTAATGACATTTTAATAGTGAAATAACACTGTGATGATCAGACAAGTGCACATCTCTGATTATTTCCTCTGAGAACTGTGGCATTTAAACTCAGCTCTCCAGCTCTGTGATTGAGTTTCATGTGCATGGGAACCCAGCACCAGTGATTCTCCACTGAAAATAATTTTTAAAGTATGGCCACTTGGGGAGGGTGCATATCCTCAGTATTGGGGAATGAGCCACATAAAGCATAAATGTATAAATGTAATTGTTTGACTTTTTCCTAATGTTTACCAACTTACATACTTTAAATGTCCATTAGCATTATGCTAGGTATTTTCCTGCACATCTCATTTGATCATCTACAACCCCACAAAGAAATACTATACTTACTTTGCAGACACATAGGATAGAATTTAAACATACTAATCATCTCTAGTCAGTCAGAGAGCAATTGATAAGTAAATAAAACACATACTATGGAACAATGCTATCTACATACACAATCATTTCATATCACTTAATATTAAAGAAAAATATGTCATTAGATGTGTATTATGGTTATCACCACACAAGTGATAAAATAGACACTATAATCTTCTTTTTCAGAGGCTGAAATAAATAGAAGGCTCAGAATGGAAGAATTACTGTATGTTACTATGACTAGTAAGTGGCAGATATAATATTTGGACCTGGGTATATTTTATTCTTGGAATAGTTTTGTGTCCAACACATTATGAATTCTTTCAGCTCATTCACATCAAAATTTTTCTTTATTTTCAGGTTTAAAGAATATCTCACAAACTTTCTCTAACATGCATAAAACAAGAAATTTCAGCCAAGGAGATAGTTAAGAAATGTGCTTTCCTAGGTAGTATGAGGGCCTGAGTTCAATCCCTGAGACCCACATAAAAATGCTGGGCAGGATGGGTACATCTGTTATTACTAGAGAGGCTTAGACAGGTAGATCCTTGGTGCATGCTGGATAATGGTTTATTCTTGTTGGTGAACTTCAGGCCAATGAGAAACCTGTTCTCAGAAAGAGGGGGAAAACGTTCCTGAGGATGACACCTGAGCGAGCTTCTCCTTTGTGTACACACGTGTGCATGCACATGCACACACACACACTCACACACACACACACAAACATGTTAACAGAAGTATGCACACACGCACACATGCATAAAAAATGAAAATTTTAAAACATTTAGCAATCATTAGTCTGGGCTGGAGAGATGGATTAGTAGTTAAGCACTAGCTTGTGAAGCCTAAGTACCCTGGTTCAAGGCTTCATTCCCCAAGACCCACGTTAGCCAGGTGCACAAAGAGGCGCATGGGTCTGGAGTTTATTTGCAGGGGCTGGAAGCCCTGGTGCACCCATTCTTTATCTCTTTCTATCTTTCTCTTTCTCTCTCTGTCACTCTCAAATAAATAAATAAAATGTGAACAAAATTTAAAAAAAAAAATCATTAGTCAGCTTGGGGACAAAAAGCACAAGGCTGTTACCTGATTCTGGGATACAGATAAAGAAACTCTATATCCAGTTGAAAAGGACAGGCCTAGAGAGTAGAGAACAAAGGTGAGTGCAGCACCATGAATGGGCTCAGGTATGATCTCAGCTTCCTGTAGAATGTTGAGGAGACTAAAACTATGCAAATGCACACAAAGGCCAGCACTAGGCAAGGGTATTGTATGAATTTAATCTTAACCTTAGATAGCAAATGTTTTAGTCAGCTGTAAATTGTAGGGATGAACATCCAAACCAGACACAGTTTGTGGGAGGAAGAGATTTATTTCAAGCTTACAGATCCAGCAGAAGTTCTCTTAAATGGCAAAAGAAGCTGGCTCCCCATCATAAATCCAAACAGAGAGACACCAAGAAACAGCCAGAACCACAAGTAAGCACAGGCAGAACACAAAACCTCTCAGCATACCTTTAGGCTAGAATTCAGATCCACCACCAAGTGACATGATCCCTCATAGCAGGAGTCTGTCTGCTAGGGCCTGTAGCTGGAAACAATTGTAATAAAGCACCTGAGTCTGTGGGGGATGTACATTTAAACTGCAACAGCAAATAAGTCAGTTTATTTTTCTTCCTATTCTTCTGTGGCAGATGAATAGTCCAAAGAGAGTGTGAGAAGAAGGCAGACATGACATCAAGTTAAGATTTCAATCTTTACTTAATAACTTGGTGAGCTGAACCTGATCATACCATCTCTCTGAGTTTCAGGGTTTTTTTTTGTTTGTTTGTTTTTTGTATTTCATGTGTCAAGTGAGACAAAATCTAATCAGAGGATTGTTGCGATAATTGAATGAGATAATATGACTGGAAAGCTTGGCAAAATATTAGATTTATAGTATATGATCTTATTACTTGGTTATTCCTTGGAAGCTCATAAAACTCTTTTCTTTAGGGGATTCTTAGCCTGTTTGTACCTGGAGATCTCCTTCAAGTGAGCTCATTAAAGGATCACAGATGATTTTGAAGAAGGGTGCAGGAAACAGAGGCAATGGTTAGTGCTTCTGAAAACCTAAAAAAAGGCTCTTCAAAATCTTCAGACAGGGCTTTAAAGTTTGAGGTTGTAATTGGAAGGCTAGTCTCAGGTTGTTATTTTTAATTACTTATTTGCAAGCAGAGAAAGAGTCTAGTCCTTTAGGTGTTAGGTTATTCAAAGTACTTCTCTTCCCAGTCCTTTGACAAAACTTGACAACTTGGTTGTCTGTGCTGCAATGAACTTCTCCTCCAGACTGTAAACTAAAATAAGCCCTTTATTCCCATAAGCTGCTTTGGGTTTGATGTTAATTGCTACCCTTTTTAGAACCCAGGAATGCACCTATGTACCTAGTAGTTGACATTCTTTTGTTGTAATGTATATTAAATTTTCACATACACTCAGTTGCTAAAAAAACATACTATTCATGGCATAGAATATATACTTTAACCACAGATGGCCTGATGTATGATCAATGGATACATATCCCCTCATGGGGGAGGCACTGAAAACTTTTGCAAGTTATATATGTTAAATATTCTTATTTATTTATTGTAGAGAGAGGGAAAGAATTGGCTCACCAGGGCATCATGACTTCAATCAAACTCCAGATGACTGCATCACCTAGTGGGCATGTGAGGTTTTATGCTTGCCTCACCTTTTTGTGTCTGGCTTAAGAGGGATCGGGAGAGTTGAACATAGGTTGTTAGGCTTTGCAGTCAAGCACCTTAACTGCTAACCCATCTCTCCAGCTCCATGTTAAATACTCTAATGCTTTCATTCTGCAATACACAGTGAACTAGGAAACATCTCACTTTACATAGAATATGAAAGTCAGTGAACCATGGGCACATTTCTGTGAGATGTAAGTGAGATAATAGGAATTCACTCCCATTACCCAAGGCCTTATTTCAAATTCATCATTTTCTCCACTCATAGAAACAGTAGACAAACCAAAATTCAGCCTAGTTGAATGAAATCTATGTTAGTATTTTCTCCAAGACTCAACCTCTGACTTGACATGGTATGGTGTTGTTTGCTGAAATACACAAGCACGCACACCCACACAAACATATATACATACACATATATATGTATGTATATATGTTTGTGTGTATATATATATGTATGTATATAATGTTAACTGCTTATAATTTATCTGACCCAGAAACTAGGCATCTGCATCTAACTGTGCCCTAATAACAAAATCTAGATTCTGCTAAATTCCAGTATTTATGTTCCATTATTTATCACTGGGAATGCATTTGTGTAATGGAAACAATTTTGCCTAATGAAAACTACTTTATCTTTCTACTTTAGAAGAGTAATGCAAATATGTGATTAATTAACAGAGTTGGGGCTGAGGAATGTTGCAGTGAGAAAAGAATACTTGCTTCTTAAATTAAACTCCCTGAATGTATATAAAAATCTGGATGTGGCCATCAATGTCTTCAACACCAAGCCCCTGGGAGATGCAGAAACTAGAGAATACCTGGGGCTCATTGACAGACAGTAGCTTTAAATTAAGTGAGAGACTTCATTTAAGGGAAATACACAGATAAGCAAAAAGGTGGCACCCAATAGTCTCTAGCTTCTGCATAAATGTACTTAGTATGCATGCAATTTCACATGCATATCTATACCACACATCATATATATCACACACACACACCGTGCCAGATACACACAGACACATAGACACAGACAATACCCCTGAGAAACAGGGGCTGAAGACACTGATCAGAAGTTAAATGCTTGCCTGTGAAACTTAAGGACCCAGATTCAATTTCCTAGAACCCATGTAAGCCAGATGCTCATGTTGACACATTCATCAGGATTTTGTTTGCACTGCCTAGAGGCCCTGGCATGCCCATTCTCTCTTTCTACCTATAAATCTGCCTCTATTTCTCTCTTTCATAAATAAATTATAAACAAATAAAATAATTTTAAAGCTCATAAAATATTTTGATTGACCATAGTTTCAGATACTATGGTAGAGAATTAGAGTACAGTGATAAATAATATTACTCTTGCCATAACAACATCTTGATATTTACAACTGTATTTATTAATAAAGCTATGTGAGGAAATAGGTTCATTTTTCTAGAGACATTGGAAAATATATTACAGAGTGGCTTTTGCCTTGGACATTGAAGGTTAACTAGAAAGTTTTCAAGTACAGCAGCAGCTCAGTTGGAGCATTTTACCCTTCCAGGAACTTTATTTTTTTAATCAGAACTTGGAGAGTGCTAAGACTGTCTAGTGAATAAAGGCCAGGAGTTCCGCAAAGCATTCTAAAATGTACAAGCAGTGTCTACAGGAAAGAATTATCTTGACTAAAATATAATTAATTCTAAGGTAGCAAAACTCTGAAATAACAATATAAAAAGAGAGATTCCTGAGCAAGGTGAACATAAAGCCAAAAGTCACGATCAGTTCAGAGTGACGGAAATGTCTTGACAGTGGGAAATTAGATTGAAGACAGATGACAATTGATCTCTGAGAGCAAGGGCTTTGAACATCCTCCTATAGGTGTCAGAATTAATCAGAGTTCTTTTAAGGTTGCGGTTTTAAAGAGGGATTCTTCAGTTTGACATCTTGAAAGGGGCACTTTTCTCCAAGGTGATCAGCCCCTTCATTGTGATTCTGTGGAGATACTGAAGACGAATAAGTTAAAACTTGCCATAAGCAATATGTTAGAGAAATATGAGATTTGAGGAATCCATGGGTTATTGATCTGACTGATGAATTTGCCCAAAATAATGCCCTTGATGCTGATGATAAAGGGAACCACTGGGTTTGATTTCCTTCTAAGAAAGCATACAAAATCCTAAGCCAAATAGAAGCCCTCTGAAGAATAGCTTTTTCCATTCCATTTGCATCATTTCTTCCCTCTTTGGACATTCTGCCAATTCATCTTGGGAGAATTAAATATTTTTATAATGAATCAGATGCTGGTGACAGATGCCAGATTGATGGCTCTGGAGGAGGAAGCTTGACGTGCTCACGTTCTCATACTGAGATGACAAGGAGAAGTGTTGTGTATGCTGAAAGATTTATTATCAAGCTGTCCACAGGCACCTCTTTGGCCTCCAGAAAATGATTTAAAATTAGATGCAATCTGGAAGCTATTGAGAGCCAAAAGGAGTGTGACGTCATGTGAATGCTCTTTCTTCTTCTTGAATTTGGTGGAAGTAAACCATGCTTGTATTAATGTCTATGAATTCCCCAAAAAAGTTGTGTATAACTTTGGCCTATCTACCCTCTGTGTCACTTCTCACTTTGTAAGGAAATTGAATTTTAGAATTAAAGATTCCAGATATCTCTTTAGCTACTTATTCCATTTTAAATAAGCAAGAAAGCAAAGGCTAAATTGCACTAGCTCTCATGAAAATAGAGATGTCCTCCTTAATTTTTTCCTAAGTGTGAATCCCATTAATCAACATCATTCATCATCCCCCTCACACCACCATCCTGCTACTTAAAACTATTGACAATGACAAAAACCCTATCATGGAGTGCCAAATCTGAGCCTGACATAGTCCACACCCTTCTCACCTATAACCCTGATACCTTAACAACCCTGTGAAATACATCTGGTCTAAGTATTGCCGTAATCCCTTTACTAATGAGGAACCTGAGGAGTTCACAAAATTTGTTGTAACCTAAAATCACAGAGCAAATAAAAGCTAAAGCCAGAATCTGAGCCATGATTTCTATCTTTGCTGTGCCATGCAGTCTACTCAAATTTGCCTCCATGGTTACCTTCTAGTCTGCTCATTATGACAACTGCCATATCTGTAAAGTGACTCTCCTGTGTATGTATCAGAGATATCCAAATGACTGCTGAAACCTACATTTCTTTTTAGGGATGGCACTTTGTCCCCAGGTTCCCATTCATGTGAGGGAATTTCTATTTACATTGTGTAGATGACCTTTGCTTTCTCCTCTTGTATTGGTTATACTGATCATGGAAAGATATTAGATAGTGTCACATGGTTTTCATCTCCATCTATTGAAATTATAATGTGTTTTTTTTATTAGTTATGAACATATTCAGCATGTGAAAAGCCATGTTGGTACCATCCTTACCCTCTTCCCTGATCCCCCCAATAATGTGTTTTTATTTGCAGGTATATAAATAATAGCTTTGCTTATCTTGAACCAAATTTACATTTTCATCTTCCTGATATGAACTCAACTTGCTTATACTTTATAATTTGTTAATATCATATATATATATATATATATATATATATATATATATATATATATATGATATATATATTTGAAAGAGAGAGAAAGAGACAGATAGAGAAAGAATGGGCATGCCAGGGCCTCTTGCCACTACAAATAAAATCCAGACACATGCACCACCTTGTGAATGTGCCGTTATGTGGGTACTGGGGAATTAAACCTGAGTCCTTTGGCTTTGCAGGCAAGCACCTTAGCTACTAAGACAGCTCTCCAGCCCAAGTTTCTAATCTTTTGCAAGTGCTGCAGGATTCAGTTAACTGGTATTTTGCTGAGGAGTTTTGCATTTACATACATGAGATGTTGGGCTCTTGTTTTCTTTTTCTGTGATATGGTGTCTTGTTTTGTTCTGTGCATAATATTATTTTCATAGGATGAGTTTTTCTCTATATTTTTAAAATATATTTTTATTTATTTATTTAAGAGAGAGAATGGGCACACCAGGGCCTCCAACCACGGCAAATGAACTCCAGACGCATGTGCCACCTTGTGCATCTGGCTAACATGGGTCCTGGAGAGTTGAGCCAGGATCCTTTGGCTTTGGATTCAAACACCTTAGCCACCAAGCCATCTCTCCAGCACTTTTTCTCTATATTTTTTTGGAGGAACTTGAGATAGCTTTGGACTCATTCCCATACAAAGACAAGAGAATGACCAGAAGGATTCATATTCTTTAGAAATGATAGCTGGGGGCTGGAGAGATGGCTTAGCAGTTAAGTGCTTGCCTGTGAAGCCTAAGGACCCTAGTTCAAGGCTTGATTCCCCAGGACCCATATTAGCCAGATGCACAAGGGGGCACATGCGCCTGGAGTTCGTTTGCAGTGGCTGGAAGCCCTGGCACACCCATTCTCTCTCTCTCTCCCTATTTGCTTCTTTCTCTGTCACTCTCAAAAACAAATAAATAAATAAATGAACAACAACAACAACAAAAGAAATGATAGCTGGAAGTAAGCATCCTTGACTATGTTTGTCTTCCATCTGTGAGAGAACTGTCCTGCTCTGAGAGGGGGCATAACTTCCCTTGACATAACTAGTAACAGAGAAAGGCCTGTTTGGGCCAAACATAATCTTTCATTGTCTTGTCTGATTATGTGTCAGAAACATTTTGCACTAAAGCATGTGTCTTTTGTTTTAATGAAGGATTTAAATGTAAACACAGTTTATATTTTGAACTTCTTGCCTTTACCCTTTGACATATTCTCTCTTAATGTACAATTAAAACGAGAGATTTCTTCATCTTTTAAACAACTTGGGCCTTTGAAACCAGAATCCTTTTGATGATACTTGTCAGGAAAGAATAGAAATAACCCAATTCAAGTAAGTAAAAGATACTATAGTGCTGGAGAGATGACTTAGAGGTTAAGCACTTGCTTGTGAAGCCTAAGGACCCTGGTTCAAGGCTTAATTCTCTAGTATCCATGTAAGCCATATGCACAAGGTGGTACAAGCATCTGGAGTTCATTTTCAGTGGCTGGAGGCCCTGGTGCACCCATTCTCTCTCTCTGCCTCTCTCTGTGTGTCTACCTATGGGTTACTCTCAATTAAAAATAATAATAACAAACTATACACATTGGTAAAAACAATATAGGATTTGAAACCTCAACACTAGATTTAAGGTTAGAGATAAGACATGCCAAACAGCATTTGTCACATGTAACTAACTACTTTCCCCTATGTTAATCATTATATAATTTTAAGGCACAACTGTCCATTTTTGAAAATAGAAATCAAAATATTTTCTTTCTAACCCATGTTTCACTTATGCACACCCAGGAGTGGCTAGAAATTGCTCTTACTGTCTCCCAAATTGTTTGTGCCCACTTCTTACCACTAACATTTTGACAGTTTTTTTTTTTTCGAGGACATCTGAAAATAAAGGATTTTCTACCTAAAGGATCCAGTATTATCACACCTTATCAGGATATCTACTTAATCTAGTTTCCTTCTAGTACACATATTCTTATACCATGAGTCATGGAACTGTATAACTCACTCACAGAAAAGTTGACCATAGTAAAAGGTTTCCACACTTGCAACCACCGAAAATTAATGCAACGTCAATACACAATGAATCCAAGGCACTCCTGGCAGCGCTTGCATGGTGAGTCATTCTGTTTCACTGCAGCCTTGGTTCTGAGTGTACTGTGAGCACACTGCACTGTGTGAACTGTCACACCACACAAGCCAATGAACACTGCTTGAAACATCTCAGATCAGACTTTACTATTGTGTGTAATGAAGTGCAAGGATTTCCTGCTTTTACAGAAGAATGAGGGTTTTATCACATAAAACAAAGATTTCATATTTTCCTATAGTATGTAAGCATTAAATGAGAATACCTTTGAACTGTTTTGTGTTAAAATGTTTGGTTTTCATCTTTGTGTTTGTTTTAGCTGCTAACTTGAGTTTTATTTTTAAAAAGTTGCTCAATTAATTTTGCCTTTGGATTAGGACAAAATTTAAAACATTGTTTGAAAAGACACTAAACATACTTCTGCCATTTTTACAACATATTTATGCAACATGATATTCTCAGTATTGAAAATAATAAAATCAAAATATTGATAAACTCTGAAAAGTTTTGAAGATGCTCTAAATCCTACAGTATCAAATATTCAGCCAAGATTTAATTCTTCATATAAAAATAAATAAGCACATTCATCAAATCAGTATGCAAAATTATACTTGTCCTTAGTAATGAGTAAAATTATGCTGTAACAATTTCTTTATATATTTGTGATCAGTATATATTTTATTCGTATGTCTTTTTATCTACCTCTATACCCAGGATCACATAAAATTTTCTTGGGCAAAAAAGGGCCATGAGTGGTTAAAGTTTTAGAAGCCCCCTATTTTGGTGTGTTGCCCATAACAGCTGATACTATTCCTATTGCTCTCCATCAGAATCTTCCTGAGTTGGAGTCATTTCTTTCTAGAAAATTGGCAAAGGAAAAACTACAATTCATGGTCATCCACCACTTGGTTTCCTAAGAAATACCATTCCTATGACTTAACACCCCTTCTCCATTTTTCTTTTGCCAAAAGTATCTTAGAGAATTTAATTGCCCATATGATTGGATGGATACCTTCCAGTTTCTTGGTGGTTTCTTCCAGTCAAACTGGCCCCTCTGTTTAGACAAACAAACCAGTAATTTTTATGGCAGTTAACTCTTTACAAGGAGATCCTAGAACTTTATTGCTTTTAGTTTTCACTTCTTCATTATAAAACAGTTATTTCACTGTCTGTGGTTTCCAAATGAGAAAATTGAGGCAGACGAGTTTGCAACCACAGGGTTCTTTAAAACCTTTCTTTTTCAAACAGCCTTGAAATAGTCAGTCAATACCACTTGTCCCTCTTATTTTGAATCTTTTCCTTTTAAGATCCTTCCATTCATACCACAAAAATGCTCAGGTATTACAGGTCCATTATAATATAAACCTGACCAAGACTTATTCCATAATAACCATGAACAATCAGTCAATCTCTGGAAAGATCCACCTTCCCTTTTCCCCCATTTTTCCTTATATTACCCTTGAAAAGAGAGGGATATTGAATAGTGTTGTGCATTCTGAATTTGAACAAAGTTCTGCTACTGACTAGCTTTATTTTATGGAACAAAACCCCTTTCATGAGCCTCATTTAGCTCATAACTCCTACCTCACGAACAGAACAGTTGGAGAAAAAAAAAATGAGGATGTAGATAAATCTCATAGCACAAGAACCAAACGCTGAGAAATGTCAACTGCTATTACCAAGAATCTGTTGAAACTGGCATTCTGAAATATTTCAGCATTGATAGTTTATTTTTGGCACCCATTCTGCATACTCAACTACTTCCCATTTTATATATGAACATTTTTTTTTCTGTATGTATTATATCTCTGTTATGATCTGTGTCCTTTTCTTCCTTTTTCAAGTTGGTACTCCCTAGAGCCATATATTGAGCTAGTGCTCCTATTGTTACAAATTCATGCTGAGTTATCTGCTTGGCTCCAGGCTTACTTATACATGGTAACTATCAAATAAATGTCTCTTGTCAGGACCCTTCCTTTAACTTCACAGTCATATGCCTTTACTTGGAAGACCCAGAGAACTTTAGCACATTCGGCCTAAAATAACCACCACTAATTTATACAAACATCTTTCTTGAGTATTTTCTATTGCAGTTGGTAACTGTAATTGTATATCACTTATTTAGTGTATAACTATTGTTTGCAATGACTTGAATGTAAAATGTACCTCCTGATAGGGTTGTGTGGTTGAATACTTGATCTCCTGCTGGTGGTGCTATTCATGATGGCTGAGGAATCTTTAGGCCGTGGAGCTTTACTGGAAGAAGTGTGTCATTGGGAGTGGGTATTGAGGTTTTATAGTCCTTAATTCCTGTTTTTTCTTTGCTTCCTATCTGGTTTCCAACTCCAACATCCCAGGACTTTCTATCATAATTGGCTCTAGCCTCTGGAATTGAAAGCTGAAATAAACCCCTTTCCTTCCATAACTTGCTTTTGTTGAGTATTTGTTTTAGCTCAACAATGAGAACAGAAGTACCACAACTAGTATGTCAGACATTTCCATGTACACAAACAAACAAGGTCTCTCTCTTACACACACACACACATACACACACACACACACACACACACACACACACACACAAGTCATGTTTGTAGTGTGCTAAATCTTTGAGTATCACCAAAGATGCTCCCACATTCTAATTTCTGTAACTTGTGAATATTACTTTCTTAGGAAAAGTGATTTGGCCAATATGATTTAGTATTGTTTGATAAGGGGAAGACTTGGGATTATAGAGATGAATATTAAATGTCACCAAAAAGATTCTTAGAAAGGGACAGTGAGACTTAGGACACACAGCAGGAGTGAGGTACACTCAAGGCAAAGACTCAAGTGGAATGTATCAAGTCAAAGAGCATTAGTATTCCCAGTGAACTGCCCAAGGAAGCTCTACAGGAAACATGGCCCCTTGAATTTTAGCTGTCATGGAGGACTTCAAGAGAACAAATTTTAGATGCTTTAAATGCCTACATTTTGTGTTGCTTTGTTACAGTAGCCACAGGAAAATAAGATGGCACTTCTCTCTTCATGATGGTATTATGACTCACTTCATGTTTCTTTCTTATTAATGGGTGATTACAATGGCTTATTTCTTCCTTCCTATTTTTAATCTGGTCTTTCTCCAAACTAGACTTTAAAAGATGTGAACTAATAACACCATGCCACTTTTCTGCCTAAAACAGGGAAAACCCCAGTATCCTTAATGTAGTGCTTACATCTTTTGTTTCAATGGTTTTACCCTTGCCACAGCCTCATTTTATCCTTCTCTTCACCCATACTTCATCAATATTGATACCTCTGGTCTTTGCACTGGCCTACTTGCCTTGGGAACTGGTTCTAAAGCTTTCTATACTATCTTCTCTGTTTGGCTTTCTTTCCTCCTCTCCTTCTTCTGCTTGTTACTCTGCACTTTGTACACATCTTAATACTTAAAGTTTTTGAATATTTACTCCCTAGCATGCTGTCAGCTTTCTGAAAGCAGAAAATACATCATTCTAATTTTTTGTCACCTTTCCTAATACACTTTCTAGGCCTTTTGCAAGCCTGAAGATAAATAAATATTACATAGAATTAGATTACTGGAATACTGTTAAAATACAGTTGTCCTCTCATCTTACTCTAAAATCTCTCCATACTCATTAAGATAAGGTTAATGTCTTTAAATGGGTTTTTCATGGACTTTGAGTCATGATTTTAGATATTATTTGTGCTAGTAAAATGACCATGAATTCTCTGTCACTGTCAATCCATAAAGATTTTTTAAAATTTATTTTTATTACATATGGACATACTTAGTATGTAAACAACACATGTTGGTACCATCCTTTCCCTTATCCCTGTTGCTTTCCCCTTTTTTATTATTTAGTTTTTTGAGTTCTTTGTAAAATCTGGATATTAGGCTTCTGCCAGTGGTATAGCTAGTGAAGATTTTCTCCCACTCAGTGGGTAATCTGTTGGCTCTACTTATGGTATGTTTCTCTGTGCAAAAGCTTTTCATCTTCCTGAAATCCCATTGGTTGAGTGCTTGTTTAATTTTCTGGGCAAATGGGGTTTTGTTCAGGAAATCTTTCCCACTCATATATTGTGAAGAGTGCCTCCTTTTTTTTTTTTTAATTTTTTCAGTAGTTTAAGAGCTTCAGGTCTTATGTTGAGGTATTTAATACGTTTGTACTTCATTTTGTGTATGGCAAAATGACAGGGTCTAATTTCATTTTTATAGTTATGGTCATCCAATTTGTCCAACACCATTTGTTGAAGATGTTGTATTTTCACCAGTCCACATTATTGGCATGTTTGTCAATGATCAAGCAGATCTAGTTAATTGACCTAAGTTCTGGGTCTTCAATTCAGCTCCATAGGTCTATGTTTCTGTTTTTACTCTAGTACTATGCTGTTTTTGTTATTATGGTTTTATAATATACCTTTGTATTAGGTATGGTGATACTTACAGAGATTTTTTGTCTGTTTGTTCATTGTATTTTATTTTTTGGCTGAGGATATGTTTGGATATCCGAGGCCTGCTGGTTCCAGTTCTTCAATGAAAGTTTGACAAAATTTGGCTGAGAAGCCATCCAGTCCTGGACTTTTTTCATTTGGGGGAAATTTTTGATTAACTTTTCAATCTCCAATTATGTGATAGGTTTGTTTAGGAGATTAATCTACTCAGAGTTTAGTTTTGGTACATGGTATGTGTCTAAAAATTCACCCATCTCTTCCAGATTATTGTGGAGAATATTTGTCAGGAATATGCCCTAAAGATTCTCCCAATTTCATTGATGTCTGTTGTGTTTGCTCCTTTTTCATTTCTGATTTTGTTAATTTGAAACCTCTTTTGGTTGCTTGATCACAGTGGCCAGTGTTTGTGAATATTATTTATTTTTTTCAAAGAACCAGCTCTTCATTTTATTAATTTCTAAAATTGTTTTCTTAGTTTCCAGTTCATTATTTTCTGCTATAATAATAATTATTTATTTCCATCTGAAGCTTTTTGGGTTGAATTCTTCTTGTTTTCCACTGCACTTAAGTGAGTTAGGTTACTAATTAATTTCTCTGTGTTTGTAATAAAAGTATTTAGCACTATTAATTTTCCCCTTATGACTGCCTTCATTGTATCCCATAAGTTTTGGGATCACACTGGATCATTCACTTGATGAGTAAGAAGTGGCCTCTTTGTCCTTTTTGTTTACTTTTGGTTTGAAGTCTATTTTAGCAGATATTCATATAGCAACACCCACTTGTTGTTTATTTCCATTTGGTTGGAATATCATTTTCTATCCATTCACTCTGAGGTGGTGTCTATCTTAGTGGTAAGGTGGTTTTCTTGAAGTCAGCAGATAGAAGGATCCTTTTTTTTTTTTTTTTTTTTTTTTGATCCAGCCTGATAATTTGTGTCTTTTGATGGGGAGTTAAAACCGTTAATATTTATTATTGCAAGGTTTGAATTAAACCCTGCTATGGTGAGGTGTTTTATGGGGTTTGATGCTTTCCTGTGCTTTGTATTATGTTGAACCTGCTCTATTTTTGGTTATTGTGATCTTCGTCTTGTTGGCAGTTGAGATTGTTGTTTGATTGTTCTGTGTGGAGTATTCCCTGAAGCATTTTCTGTAGGTTGGCTTTGTGTTCATATAATCATAGTTTTCTTCTTTCATGGAAATTTTTCCTTTCATCATCTAATATGTGGGATATCTTTGTTGGATAAAGTAGCTAGGGTTGGAAGCCATAGGTTTTTGGACTTTGAAGTGTGCCATTCCAGGTCCTTTGGCTTTCAGGATTTCCACTGAGAAAGCTGATATAATTCTGATAGGATTGTCTTTGTATGTTGTGAGTTGTTTCTTTCTTGCTACTCTTTTTTTTTTTTTTTAAATTTTATTTATTTATTTGAGAGCGACAGACACAGAGAGAAAGACAGATAGAGGGAGAGAGAGAGAATGGGCGCGCCAGGGCTTCCAGCCTCTGCAAACGAACTCCAGACGCGTGCGCCCCCCTGTGCATCTGGCTAACGTGGGACCTGGGGAACCGAGCCTCGAACCGGGGTCCTTAGGCTTCACAGGCAAGCGCTTAACCGCTACGCCATCTCTCCAGCCCTCTTGCTACTCTTAATATTCTCTCTTTGATTACATTGTTAAGAGTTTTAAATATGATGTTTCTTCTTTGATATTGTCTGTTTGGTATTTTGTGGGCTTGTTGCATCTGGATGGGCCACACTTTGTAGAGATTCAGAAAATTTTCTTCAATAATTTTGCTGAATATGTTCTGTATGCTTCTGGCCCAGATTTCTTTCATTATGGTATAAGCATGATCTGGGTGTTTGGTCATTTCAGGGTATCCCACAGGTCCCCCTTATTCTGTTCACTTGAGTTTTTAAACTTAGTGAAGTTTTTGGCCTTCCAATCAATTTCTTTTGTCTTGTCTTCCAGGTCAGAGGTTCTGTCTGCCATATGAGTAACTCTGTTAGTGAGGGTTTCTAGAGCATTTCTTATAATTTCTATTTGACTTTTTTTGTCTGCTGGTTTATTTTGCATTGTGCCCATCTCTTTTTTGAGGTATGATTTCAATTTGAGTTCTGATTTTCTTCATGCTTCCTGGAATTCATTCTTGCATTTGATCAAGTTTTCCTTAAACTTAATCAGCTGTTGAGATCTTTGATTTCTTGACTCATTGCAATTCATTCATAGTTCTTTTGAGGATTCTAACATTTTCTTCAATCAAGTTAAGGTTACTATCAAAAGCTGAATGCTTTAAGAGATGATTCTGTTCAATTTTATTGATATGATTGTTGGTTATTTGATGGTTTGCTATCAGTTCACCAGTCTTTTGATCAGTGTTTCATTGGCTGTTGTATTTTTATTTTGGGATTGAATTTCTGTTGACTTCTCTACGGTTAGCATGGAGGCTTCCATAGTGAGGCTATGAAGATCTCTCAGTTTTCTGACTATTGTTGGCTTTTTTGCATTGTGGTCTACCCAATTTAAGGAGTCTCTTTATGTTATCAAGAAGGAAGCAAGTCCCGCCCCCACACACACACTTTGGCCCATGCACCTTCTGACTCAGGTATGCAGGGATTTTTGTACCCATCACCAGTCAGAATACCAGAGAAAAAAATCCTGATTCCACAGCCCACACAAAGACCAGGCCTCCCCAAGCAAGACACAATGGAACCTACTGGCACCTGGGAGTTGGGAAGAGTCAGGGAATAGGGAACTGGCCTACTCACATCACCTGCACACCATCTTGTGTAGGGAACAAGGATAAAGGAACTGGGAGGAGCTGCAAAACAGAGATCTAGCCTACTCACTCCACACCACAGCTGCCTGCACACCATATGGTACAGGGAAAGGAGTCCAGGATACCAGATTTTTATTTCAATATTCATTGGGCAAATAACTAAATTCTAAACATTGAGAAAGCCTTTTTCAGCTAATCAAAGTGGAGTGTTTATTCTCTCCTAAGTTACTTTGATACTGTATCCTATCCATTCTCTGTTCCTCAGTGGCCTCTCATAAACTCTTAAAGACCCCTATGGGCATATAAATATTTACATAGATACATGTACATATATTATTGTATATATTTTGTATAATTATAGATTATTATGAATACAAATACCCATATATAATTTCTGTATAAATATATACATACCATTATGGGTGTAAATATATAAATTTACATAGTTGTGATATATGCAGTCAACTCATAATGTTGAGTAAGTATATTAGAAAAATACTTTGTGAATGGAATAATAATAAAAGTAGCTCCAGATCATGCAACATTAAAGCTGAAGGAAAATTTAAAATCAGTAAAACAATTGCTCCACTTTATAGAACAAAAAAAAAATGAAAGTCAGTAGAGAAAGTTGACTGACTTAATTTCAAGCAGTGAAACAGAAACAAAATTGAGATAAGGATGCTAGTCAACTGAGAGTGGCTTGTGAGCTAGTTCCATTGTCCCATCCATGGTACTGAAACCTGAGCTTGGGTTCTGACATTCTCTGAAAACAACTCTAAATCCACTTCTTAAAAGTCCCAATGATCTATTTCCTTTCTAATACTTTTAGGTTTATCTTCTATCACTCATCAGTTCCCAAACAAAATCTTAAAATTCTATTCATACCAGAGAGTCTCTTCATTGAGTAGAACATTAATAAGATACACTCATGAGATTAGAGTTAGAAAGTAAGTGTGATAATTAGGAAAGTACCTGCAATAAACATTTTACCTGATCTTAGAGTTACAAAATATTTTAACTTATCTAGAGTGTAACAACAGAAAAACCTTGGAAAACAAAATAATTGCATTATGACTCACTATTCACCACATCCATGTCAAAGTCCTGTGAGATGAATTCTAAGGCTTTGGAAAATGAACAATTTCCTGAACACTGTCATCACAACTTATAGGTGATATATCAAACTTTATAATCATGTTTTTTTTTTACCTTATCCAGTATTTATTCCACATGAATCTCAAGATTCAACAGTGTAAATGTGAAGGATTGTGGGAGCATGTACAATTCAACCTTAGATAATAAAAGCCTTATTAATAACCTTTCTTTGAAGTTCCCAGACTTCTAAGTTCCCAGAAATCCCATTTGCATCTTTCCAGTACAAACTCACTATGTGATACACTAATTGCATTTATGAAATAAAAATGAAGACAAAGTTTTCATTCTTTCCTAAATTGTACCTCCATATATTTCATTTGATAATGCTGTTTCTGCTCTGTACAGCAGCATGAAGTCAAGTGATTCTTCTCAGTGGTCTCAAGTAATGGAAAATTATTTTCTGACCATTTAGAGACACTTACAAAGCTCCAACAACATGTCCCCAAAGTGGACCAACATTGGAAACTTGCTCACATAAGCTCTACATGTTCATTTCATTTGGCTCCTCTAGAAGATTTGGAGACTGGATTAAAATTTAAATAGTGTACTAGATATATAATCTTACTTGGGATATGAGACAATGAATCTTGGGTTTAAAGGGTGAGTTTTCATTTTTATGTTTAATATTTTATTTAAGAGAGAGTTAAACAGAAAGAGGGATGGAGAAAGAGAAGGAGAAAGAGAGAGAGAGAGAATATCAAGGCTTCTACTCTAGCCACAGCAAATAAATTCCAGACATATACCATCTTGGGCATCCGGCTTTTTCTGTGGGTATGGGGGAATTGAATTCAAATACTTTGGCTCTGCAGACAAGTGCTTTAACCACTAAGCCATCTCCCCAGCCCAAGGATGAGTATTCAAACAAGTTACCACATACCTGGAGCTAAACATTTCTGAGGAGCTCTGAAAACTATGTGAAATGGTCCATGAAGAGATAGATCTGGGTTCGTTACCCACAAATTCATGCCAACCATTGTAAGTAGGCTAAATTTCGGAAATATTAATTTCTCAGATTTTACAACCTACTACTATATTGTGAAAATAGGATCTGCCATCCCAGCCAGAAAAAAAATTCTATCATCTATAATTATTTTCATACTACAAAGCATACTTGAGTAAAATGTCATACAAATCCCCAATTTTTTGTTATCTGTTTCTGTGTGAACTCCTCAATTACAATATTGGGCAAGTACAGTCACAACTGAGGAAATAATAAAACAAAGTCTTGAAGAGGTATTGAAATGAATATTAAGAATCAAATATGCCATTTAGAATATTGTAATATTTCAAAGTAGCACAGAACTCAAGGAAAAATAAAACAATGTTATTAAATAAATAACAATTAATTATACTACAGAACTTACATATTTATATATATCAATCCTTGGTTCTGTGGGCCTAAATTTTGATTTCTTCTCAAATGTCATGTTGAACCTAATGATTATGCAGTGCTTTTGAGGATCCTATCTACCTATCTGGCCATACCAGTGGTCACTGACTCCCTTTCCTAATAAGATTTATCTCCCACTCCCTTTATCTCAACTTACTCACTTTTTAAAAAAATTGCTAGGCTGTTTACCTTCTTGAAATTCTATGCTTGTATTTCGCTACATGACAAACTCCTCCCTGTGTTTTTGGATGGTTAATCAATTCTTATGTTTCAGATTTCAGCTTAAATATCACCAGCTCACTGAAGTATGAAAAGGGGCTTTCTTTCATCACCCCATTTGTTTTCTTTTCTGCATTGATATCTGTCTAAAGTTACATGAATGTTTCTCAGATTATTTCCCTGATGTCTGTTTTTCCACATTCATAAAATGGAGTTTGAACTTCACAAGGCCAAGACCTTGTATCTTTTGTTAATTGGTAGATGCACATCTCCTTAATAAGCTACAAATATTAGCTATAATACATGACTATTAAAGAAAGCATTGTTGCATTTTTGTTTTGTTTTGTTTTGTTTTATTGTTTTTGTTTTTTTTTTGAGGTAGGGTCTCACTCTAGCCCAGGCTGTCCTGGAATTCACTATGTCTCAGGGTGGCTTTGAACTCACAGTGATCCTCCTACCTCTGCCTCTTGAGTGCTGGGATTAAAGGCATGCACCACCACACCCAGCTCAACATTTTTTTAAGAAGTCAGAGGGAACAACAGAATCAAATAGAATTTTTTAAATTGTCAGAAATGGTATGGATCTGAGTTAGACTGTGTAATTAGTATGTAATAACTCTAGGTAAATTCTTTCATTTCTTTGAATCCTTAATAAGTAATAGTGACATCTATGTTCATTAAAAATTATAAGCACTGGGCTGAAGAGATGGTTTAGCAGTTAAGCGCTTGCCTGTGAAGCCTAAGGAACCCAGTTCAAGGCTCGATTCCCCAGGACCCACATTAGCCAGATGCACAAGGGGGCTCACGTGTCTGGAGTTTGTTTGCAGTGGTTGGAGGCCCTGGTGCACCCATATTCTCTCTCTCTCTCTCTCCCTATTTCTCTGTAACTCATAAATAAATAATAAACAAAAAATTAATATATATGTATAAGCACTAATGAGACACAGTTGTTTGTAAAATCCCAGGGAACATAGTAGGTTTTATAAAAGATAGTGTATTAGTTACTTGATTCATGGCTATGATGAAAAACCTGACAAAAAAGAAGCTTAAGGAAAGGCATTTACTTCATTTCATAGTGCTAGAGATAGAGCCCATCATGGCAGGTAAGGGATGTCAACAAGAGCAGAATGCATCCTACTCATGTGTATCCCCAGTCAGGGAGAGAGATGAAAGAGAGGAGCTGCCTATACAACAGCAAGACCACAGTAGCCCACGTCCTCCTGAAAGGACACACCTCCTAAAAGTTTCATTGCCTTTTTAAATAGCTCTGGACCAAGTGTGCTAACATATGAGACTATGGGGGGCATTTCATGTTCAAACTACAACTTAAAGCAATTTTCTCTGAATTATCATTTTTTAGGCTGATGTTGGAGCCTCCTGGAATATAATTCTGTCTTACAATTCAAGGCCAAAGATGCAGAGATATAAGCAAAGGACATTCAGTGGCTACTTCATAGTCCACATACAAAGCCAGGAATGGATCTCTGATCAGCAGGCTTGAAGTTCTATGTCCATTTTATATCTTAACCCTGGACTTCCACTGTAGATACTTTTGAGAGATGAGAGGTCAAATATGACATGGAAAATTCTAACCAACTTGCTAACCAAATGATGTTTGTGAGAAATACTGTTGCAGCAAACTCAGATATGAAGGCCTTCATTGCCCTGGCAACTTGAAGCCCATATGGAGTCTAATCATATTCTTATTTCCCTAGTATTCTTGCTATACCCATCACAAACCACTCTGTACCCTGGGACTTTAGTGCTCACTCTAAATAAAGTGGAATGATTACTAAGACATCTATCCCTTACTCCCTCCCTCAGAGTATTTCCTGAGGGTGAATCTTCTCCTGTCTCTAGAGCAAACTAAGTTCTTGCAGAAAGAATCAATCCATGAAAACAAGGATTACTTGGCACGAAACAATAATTGGCTTAGAGATTTGAGATTTGACTGCACTTCTGTGTGGCCAAGACTTAGCCCATGAAGTGAAAGAGGAAATAGGCTGGAGGGGCATTGTGTGCTCAAAGAACTGTATTGGGCATTGGGAGGCCTGAGTTTAATGTGGACCATACTAAAACTCTCTACCTAACTTTTGGAGGTTTCTGAAACCATTCTGGAGATCAGTCTATAATATCAGATGGTGGAAATGGAACAAGTCCT